>NC_136504.1:107974639-108009639 GCF_053919585.1 Euprymna scolopes
CTTTCTTTCTGTCTGTCTATATCTCTCTCCTTCTCTCTCTCTCTCTCTATATATATATATATATATATATTTCTATATATACATATAATGCGATGAAACCAAATAAAGTGCTCAATCGCGAATGTGAGAACTAAAAATACAAATATTTATTTTAAAAACTATATATACGAGGAGAACAAAACGTAAAAACAAAGTGTTTGTTTTTCTGTTTATTTTTCCTCGTATATATAGTTTTGTTTTCCTTTGTCCACAGACGCTGATGAGTTGTATTTGATTCCTATCCACCACAGATGGCTGTTTCAATATAATGAAACCACTGGTTCATCTTTGGAATATGTATGTATGTATATACATACATGCATACATAAATAAATATTTGTATATATATGTATATATATATATATATATATATATATATATATATATATATATACAAATATTTATACATATATATATATGAAGAATTGAATTTAAACATTGTAAATTATAATTTGCAACAAATTTATTATTCCACAAGGAATACAAGTTGAAAACATTAATTTCTTATTTCATGGGAATTTTATAGAATGGCTCTAATCCGCAAAGGAAAGTAGGTAGCAAAAGTAAAGCGATGTTGATTGCAAGAAATGGAAAATAGAATCATCATGACTCCAAAAAATACAGAATGTTTAACAGTAAATGAAGAAATTCTAATTAATCTTCTCGGAGACATAAATACATATTTAAGTACGGATTACATCTCCGATGATGATGCTGAACTTCAAATTATCCTATCGAGTTCATAAATTCATTAACTCCATCTGGAATACCACCTCACCGGCTTAATGTGAAAATAGGGGCAATAGTAATACTACTGCGAAATTTATCCATAAATAAAGACTTTGTAATGGAACTAGGATGAAAATAAAAGAATGTCATTAAAACAGCATCATTGCTATTTTAATTAATGGATCTAATAGAGGTTCCTCGGTTATCATTCCAAGAATTAAGTTGAAGCCAAGTGATACAAATGTTCCGTTTGCACTTCATCGGACACAGTCTCCAATACGATTAGCATATTCACTGAGCCATATATCTTGCTGGTCAGCACGTGGATTCAAAAGTACAAATTATGGAAGAAGTTATATTTGTATGAAAATTGATATTGATGTAGAAATGTAGAGGTAAAAAGATAATCGAAAGGAAGTTCATGCTCGGAGAAGAAGTATTTGGCCTTCGGGACAAGACCTCTCGGGAGCTGGACCCTCCTTTCCCTCCCCCTCCCTCTCTCTCCACATTAAAAAAACGGCCTTGTGCCTAATTTGCTCAGTGGGGAAGATTATAAAAATAAAAAGACCAGCTATGACTAGCAAAGACCATAGGTGGGGGTAACCCCACATATCTGAACTTGGTCAAGGTAGGGATCACCCTACGACCACAGTTACTATCCAGCTCCCATTTTCCACCTCTCGGGAGCTGGATCCCCCTTTCCCTCCCCCCTCCCTCTCCCTCCACATTAAAAAACGGCCTCGTGCCTAATTTGCTTCGTGGGGAAGCAAATAAATACAAAGATCAAAGTGTAGTATCTGTTCTTCAGATGCTGCACTTCTATTTCTTGTTCTCTTTCGGTGGAGGAGAAATCCTTCACGACTGAGACAATTTTTATTTTTGTTCCTTTTCTCTACGTTAAAAAACGACCCTGGTGTCTAACTCTGTCCCGTGGGGAGGCATGGTAAATAGGTACAATCATATGATTTCAGTTTTCTTGGTTCTATACGGTGTTTCTCTATTTTTATTTATTTATTTATTTATTTTACTTTGGTTGCAATTTTTTTATTGCCGGTCAGTGTTTGTAGCTCATGTATATTAGTCTCCGCATTCAAGAGTTTCTTTAATATTTCAGTCGTTTTCTATTATTGTTATCCGTTGTATGTTCTCAGAAGCCCCTCTGATTCCAGTTTCCTCCATTACTTTTTAGAGGTTTTCGGGATTGCTCCTAGTACTCCTAAGATTATTGGCGTTATCTTGACTTTCTTCATCTTTCAAATTTCTTTCATCTTTTTGGCCAGTTCCGTTCGTGTATTTGCTTTGCTTCTCTGTCTCCTTGATATTTATTCAGCGATTGCTAGGCGAAATCTACAATGTGTCTTGACATTTCCTTCTTGTTAATTATTATGACATCTGGTTTCCTTACTTGGGTGGATTTATCTCTTTGTACGTCCACGTCTCCTAGGATTTTGTGATTTTCGTTCTCAGTACTCCTGCCGGTTTGTCCTTGTAGCGTTTGTCTGTGTCTTTAAGATGCAGTTGTTTGCATAGTTTTCATAAACGAAATCAGAATTATTATTATTATTATTATTATTATTATTATTATTATTATTATTATTATTATTATAACTAACTAACTAACAGGGAGGGAGCTTTGCTCGGACGTAAAATACCCTTTAATATAATATTTTAATTTGTCAATATTTCGTATATATTATTATTAGGGCTATGGCAAGAGAATATTCTTATCATTATTTTTGCTCTCTAGTATATATCTGACAATCGAGAACCACATCACTCTATCTAAAAACATGTAAGATATTAACTGATATATACCCGACAGTCAAAACAACGAAAAGACTATTTTCTTGTCATTGCCCTAATTATTATAGAGTCGTGATTTTAAAAGTAAAAAAAAAAAAAAAAAAAAATGTATTTAGGTGCCATCAGCGAGAATCGAACACGAAACACTAGAATTCGAGGCTGGTGACATTACCACTGCATCAATGTAAAACGCATAAAATTAGATTAAAAATTAAAAGTTAAAAATAAACTAAGATTAATGTTGAAGATGTTTTAATCCCTTAAAAACAATTTTAACCGGCTAAAGCCCCATAAAATAACAGCCCGCAGAAATCTAATCATTTGAAGCCTCTAGCGACTTTGTTTCCGTCGAGATGCAGTTTGAAAATATGGAGACAGGCAGACATATAGCCATTTATATATTATTATTTGCTCACAAGAAGCTTTCACAGATCCTCAAAGATCTCTCTGTGATGTTCCCTGAGTGACAACAGGCCTCTCCAGGTTTTCAATCCTCTTCCTCTTTTGACAACATTCGCAGATGATTTTGCGTTATCGCAACAGTCGCTTACCATGGTTTCTTCGTTGATAGCGGTAATTGGTCTTCACTGGAATTTGAGTGGCAATAAGCCTTCCCACGGTCCCAGTTCTCTTTGTACTTGTTCAGCGGAGGTCTGGCCAGTGCTCTCTCCTAGGTCTTTCCTTCCTTCTTGTCTCTACTTGGCTATTCAGTCTCACTCTTTTATTTGGTGACAACAGGCCTCTCCAGATAGCGGTCATCGGTCTTCACTGGAATTTGAGTGGCAACAAGCCTTGCCAAGGTCCCAGTTCTCTTTGAACTTGTTCAGCGGAGGTCTGGTCAGTGCTCTCTCTTAGGTCTTTCCTTCCTTCTTGACTCTACTTGGCTATTCAGTCTCATTCTTTTATTGGGGGGAGGGCGGTGATGTGGTAATGGAGGCGGTTGGGGGGTTAGAAAAGTTTAAGGTATGCAGCTTCAATGTTCTTGGTTCTATGTACTATTATTGACTCACAAGGAGCTTTCACGCAGGTCATCAAAGATCTCCCTTTGAAAACAGCCTGTGGTGTTCCCTAGAAAGCTGAGTGACAACAAATCTCCCCAGATTTTTCAGTACTCTCCACCTCTTTTGATAATATTTGCAAATACATTTGCATTATCGCAACAGCTGCTTGCCATTGATTTCTCGTTGACAGCGGCCATTGGTCTTTACTAGAATTTGAGTGACAATAAACCTCCTCAAGGTCCCAGTTCTCTTTGCACTTATACAGTGTAGGTCTGGTCAGTGCTCTCTCCTCGGTCTTTCCTTCCTCCTTGATTACTTAGCTATTCGGTCTCACTCTTTTTTAAGGGGAGGGGCAGTGATGTTGTAATGAAGGATGCGAGTGGGTTGGAGAACTTGTAGGTATGCAGCTTCAATGTTCTTGGTTCCATGTAGCGCTTCATGTTTTGTCTGTGTAGCAGTTTACCTGGTCCACGCTTGTGATTCGTATGTTAGTTTCCACATTCAAGGATTTTCCTTAATATTTCAGCTGTTTTCATGATTGTTGTTCGTTGTATTTTTCCAGTCATTCCTTTGATTCCAATTTCTCACATTCTTTTTTTTTCAAAGTTTTTCAGGATTGTTCCTAGTGCTCCTACTATTATAGGTATCATTTTTATTATCTTCATCTTCCATATCCCTTTCATCTCTCTGGCTAGCTATGTGTATTTGCCCCGTTTCTCTTTTTCGCCGTATGGTCAGATGGAACAGCAAAGTCTACGATTTGACAGGATTTTTCTTTCTTGTTAATTATTACGACATCTGGTCTTCTTGCTTGGATGGGTTTATCAGTTTGTATGTCCATGTTCCATAGGATTTTGTGATTCTCGTTTTCAAGTACTGTTGCCGGCTTATGTTTGTACCACTTGCCTGTATAGTAATTGCTAATGAGGTAAATTGGGTAGGATTTGATTATTTGGGGGACAACAAGAATTTGTTTACATTGAATTTGAAAGCTACCATTCAATCAGGAAGCAGGCCAGCAGAACAGTGTTCCAAAGGTGGGCAGTTCTGGGAAAGAAACTTTGTTCATGGAATCTGTGTTTAGATTTAGCCAAAGATAGAGAGTGTGAAAAATCATATATAGTGGTTGTAGCCAGTCGAGTATTATTTATTAGTTTGGTAGGGGGCGCATAAATTGGAGTTCAGCGGAGCACTTGCCCTGAAAATAATTATAGAGCAGAGACAGGTTCGCAACGTCTCTTCTTTGGGAAAGAGGTTGCAGGAAAGAGAAAAAGGCATTACCTACTAGGTTTCAAAGCCGGTTCTGAACTCTATCAAGGCAGGATAAGGAATGCAAAGCAGCTCCTACCCAGATGTGGCAACAGTACTTCATTTTAGGGCAAACCTGGCTCTTATATAGATAGAGGATTGCATCGGCAGTGAGATACTATATGGAACGGTAGAGTAATTCAATCATTTTTCCAGCGATCTTGGCAACAGATTTGATGCATGTGTTCCATTTCAGATCAGGAGTGAAGGTCAGTCCCAGAAGCTTGTCAGCAGAACAGTATTCCAAAGGTAGGCAGTTCTGGGAAGGAAACTTTGTACATGGAATCTGTGTTTAGATATTACGATATCTGGTCTTCTCGCTTGGATGGGTTTATTAGTATGCATGTCCATGTCCCATAAGATTTTGTTATTCTCGTTTTCAAATACTGTTGCCGGCTTATATTTAGTTGATAAACCGAGAAATTTAAACAGTATTCTCTTCGTTCATAGAAAAGAGGAAAGAATTGCTGTTTTATTTGTCGAAATATATCTATTTAATAGTTATCGCTAGTTTCGTTTTAAATTAATATTTTAGAACCCTACATGAAGTTGCTTCATGCCTAGTCTGGAACGCTTTCCAATGCAATACAACTCACTGATCCATTTTGGTATTCCCAAAGGGGTTTACAACAGCGAAAATGTGAAAGAAAACGAAAACCGTTTCTATATAAAAGAATAACAACTATTAAGCATTTGATAAAGTTAACTACACCGTTGGGTGTAGGTTTCTAAAGCTGACAAAATTTTTATCGGCTTGTCACTCTTTAGTTTGAAATACAATTTTCGTCGACCTCTCACGTTTTAATTTTGTAAAGTTTACACACATGTTACAGGTGTGTTTATATGTAGGGTCCAACACGTAGTAGACTCCGTCACAAAGCAGAGGAAATACATTAAACTCGCTGTTTCTCCACTATGATGTCACTCGCATGTCTCTAACGTGATTCGTTTTTCTCTCGAACGTGATCCCTTTATCCTCGGTCTGTGCATGCGTTCTTTTTATAGCTTTTTCCTTTTTTTCTTTGCCGTGACGTCACTTCGTACATACCTCGGTATTTGCATACAACCACGCTCTGATGCAGGTTGGAAAGCATTTTGAAATAGCATGTCTGTCAGTCTGTCATGTTTAAGACATTATCTATGGTGAACTCACTACTGTCAAAAGGAAAGTTGATCGTCCTTACCTCTGCTATGTCGACGTGTGCAAATCCGGCAGAAAAGCATGTGATAGTGAGCCTACCAGGTAGGAGCCCAAAGCTAATGTCCACAACATTCTGGAAACAAACGTTAACCAAAGGCCTGACCACTAGCGAAAGGTCCATCGCAGGAAGGCTAGTCAACAAAATTCAATAGACTACCAATACAACGCACCGACCTTCACCTGCGACTTCTGCAACCGACAATGTGAATCAAAAATAGGCTTATTCAGTCAAAGAAGACGGTGTTTAATCACTTCTACAGGCGCATCTCCATAGTCTTTTAGACTGACGAATGCCAACATGTTTAAATATGTATATATTATTATGCTTTTTGCTTCGACCGTTATCATCATATTCGTAAACATATTTTAAAATAAAAATGGAATATACCGAACCTTTTTTTACATAGGCATAACCATTATCAAGGCCAGAGACCACTCGAGGATAAGGTTTAAAGAGTGTACAGTAGTCAGTTGGGCAAAATAGTAATCGTTAGTAATGGAAATTCGGTAAATTTGTTAACTCAAGTCGAACGGCTCATCAAGAACTTATTTACGTTGGAGTTGAAGACAACCATATTGTAGTCAGCTGCAAAGCGGGAAAACGGAAGACAGTTCCACAAGCGTGCAGTTCTTAGAAAGAAGCTTTGTTCATGGAATCTACGTTTAGATTTAGGCACAGATAAAGAGTGGGGGGAATTATTGATAGTGTTTTCAGCTAGACGAGTGTCTCTTGTGAAAGTTTGGCGAGAAGGACCATAGATTGAAGCTAATTCGAGCACTTGCCGTGAAAATAACGATAAAGAAGAGACAAACTCGCAACATCTCTTCTGTGAGATAGAGGTTGCAGGGAAGAGAAAAAGACATTTCCTACAAGGCTACGAAGTCTATTTTGAACTCTATCAAGGCAGGACAAGTCCTTTCTAGCAGCTTCTGCCCAGATGTGGCAACAGTACTTAATCTTTGGACGTACCTGGCTCTTATATAGATAGAGAATTGCATCAGCAGTGAGATATCTACTGAATGGATAGAAGGATCCGACCATTTTTCCAGCAGCCTTGTCAACAGATCTGATGTAAGTGTTCCATTTAAGATCAGGAGTAAAGGTCAAGTCCAGAAGCTTGTCAAAACATGAAGCCTCCCAAAGACGAGAGCCATTAATTTTAATTGATGCAAGATGGGGATCATAACGTTGATGATGTAGAGATAGAAGCTTGGTTTTAGATGCATTAAAAGTAACCAGCCACTCCTTTCCCCATTGTACCACGTGCTCAAGATCAGAGAAGAGAGAATCGGAAAGAACTTAGTCGTTTACGGTTTTAGATGTGCTACCATAAATGGTAGTGTCATCATAAATGTCAACGAACGATGTAAGGATGTGATTTGGAAGATCATTAATGTAAATCAGGAAAAGGGTTGGGCCCAGGATGGACCCCTGAGGGACTCCAGCATTAATACTGTGAGCTTCTGATTTTTGCCCATCAAGTACTACTCTTATGAATCTATCAGAGAGAAATGATTTAATAATTGAGAAGACATTTCCAGCTATACCATACATGGAGATCTTGTGAAGTAAACCTTTATGCCATATCCTATCAAAGCCCTTTGCTATGTCAAGAGCAATTGCCATAGAAAGGTTGCCTCTGTCGAGAGATTCGCTAATCCTATGAGATATAACTGTAAGCACATCCGCTGTAGATCTAACAGAACGGAAATCATATTATGTGTCACTAAGAAGGTTATTTTTGCTGAGATGGTTGATTACTTCTCTATTTAACACAGATTCCAGCAATTTACTCATGACGCACAGGAGACTTATTGACCTGTACTGAGAGTAGAATGAGCGATCAGCTGAATTCTTAAATACAGGGCATACTGATGAGATTTTTCAGGGTGATGGGGAGCAATTCTCATTAAAACTACGTTTAAACAGTTTTGTAAGTAAGTATCGCACCAACCTTTATTATTCTGAATGCTGTTATGAAAATAGAATATTGCCAGCCAGTGTCTAGTAGGCACAGATCAGAATACTCATAAGTTATTTAACGCCAGCGCGTGTATGGTGGGTACAAATCACAATACTCATGTTATTTATCGCCAGCCAGCGTATGGTGGTATCAGAATACTCGTAAGTTATTTGTCACCAATTAGTTAAATAGAATTTTCATATGCTTGCTATGTTTGAGTTTTAAATAGCATTTCTGTTTGTCTGTCACGTTTTAATTTGGAATATTATTTTATTATTAAACGCGCATATTGAATGGACGCATATGTGGAATATCACTTCTTATATTTCCCCTTTCTCCCCGTACGCTCAAAGCTTTTTATAGATTTTGTGAATATCGAATCAGATGAAATGGAGGAATTTGTTAGATTTTCGGTCCTTACATTAAAGAAGCGCTGCTGTTGGTCTAACCATTTCCCTTTGAACGGCAGCACGGATCTACTGCAATTTCCGATTCGACTCAATTACTTCATCGCCAACTTTAGCCCGGTTTTGTATTCTCTTGCACACGATCTTTTGTTATGTCTCCCATGTGATCTTGTGCACGTGCCGACGTCTATAAAAAAAATCAGAGATCATTTGCTTCAATTGGAAACATGGAAGAAAATAGCAGAAAAACGTCGAGATTAAATTGAATTTCCGTGTGCAATAACGATACCCTTTTTTTATTCGATTACTATTGAAGATATGCTATAAATTATGAGATTTTAGGAACGGAACGAATGACATTAGTAAAATTTATGCAGATTCGTAAATTATACAACGATGTAATTTACATAAATACGTAATTTATAATGTTGCGTAAATCACACAGTTGCGAAACTACATAGCAGTGTAAACTGTACAATTATGTAAATAACACATTTGGGTAAATTGCACAGGTGCATAAATTAGACATCTGCTTAAATTTTACAGTTGCATAAATTCTACGTAACGTAAATTATACAGTTTTGTAAATAATACAATTGCGTAAATTACACAGTTGTGTAAATTATGCAGTAGCGTAAATTACAGAGTTCTGTAAATGACACAGTGGCTTAAATTACACAGTTTCTTAAATTATACACTGGCTTAAATATTATACAAATTGGATACACCTTACACATGTGAATACGTCCTCCCAAACATACTTTTCCATATATAGCAACACATTTTAAACCTAGCAGACAAACAACCGCCTGAAGACGACTGAGGTTTCAGTAGAAAGCGCTTACTGAAACAATGTAACACCACGCTATATAGGGATCCTATACACAAATGTTCGATAACATTAAAAAATACTATGTAAATTGGTAAAAATTTTAAACTTCGTAAAACAGAAACTCTGTGTATTTCAACCATATATGTTTAAATGAAAACCTATATATAAATACATTATATATATATATATATATATATATATATATATATATATATATATATATATATATATATATATATAAAGCTGAACGTTTGTGTGTGTATCTGGTCACGAATAGGCTCCTATATGGTTGACTATTATAGAAAACTGATCACATAATGATAGAAGATGTATTGTGACACAGGAATGGATATGATGATTCATTAAAATTGTGGAGTCTGCGTTCGCGCCTGGTCCACAAAGTATGGAAATAAAAAATTTAAAAATTAAAAAAAAAACGTTTACAAGTGTTTTTGATATAGATGTACATTATAATACTTTGATAAGTATGTTTCAACTTAAATAGGGATGGTATAATAAAATTGCGGGGTCTGCGTTCGCGCCTGGCCTCCATATAATGGAAATAGGCACACACTTTAATAAAAACTTTTCATATCTATCTACTTTGATAATTATGTTTCAGTTTGAAGAAATATGGTACAATAAAATTATGGGGTGTTCGTTCGCGCCAGACCTAATAGAATGGAAATATGTCACAAAGTTTAACAAGTTTTTTTTTAATATAGATCCACAGAATAGTTTGATAAGTGTTTTAGTGTGAACAGGTATAAATTATGGGGTTTATGTATTTTACTTTTACTTTCATCATATTTTGCTTTGTTTTTGATACTCCCAAATTCGAAGCTAGCTCTTTACAACTCTTCCTTTTCATAAGCTATCATACTTTCATAAATCAGAGTCCATTTTCTGTAGGCTGTTCTAGAACCCAGTCAACGACGGATACTTTTGCTAGTATATATATATACTAGCTGTACCCTGCCACGCGTTGCTGTGGCTCAATTTAGTGTAATGGAAATTTCTAATAAAAAGAGAAAGTGCATGTTTCTTTTATTCTTAGTACAGCAATCCACTCCAAAAAGTAAAAAAAAAAAAAAAAAGTCGAAAATGAAAAAAAAAAAATTGGTACTCTTGAAGAATTGGATCCTGATCCTCGGCATTACCGTCAATCATGGCTTGGGCTCGACAGCAAAAATGTTGAAACGCTAAATGTTTCTTTGTTTTGTTTTTCTGTATACAAAAATGTGAGTTAGTAATTGATACTTGAGTGATTGGGGGGGGGGTTACTATACACAGATTCGAAAAAGTTGTCCAAAAACAAAAAAATGAAAGCAAAGGTAAGGTAAGTTATGTTTCTACCTAATTGGATAATTGTTTTAGTGTTTTTATGTAATGTAAAATGTTTAATCGGCTCGAAAAGCAGAAATGGTTGCAGACTCTGTTGAATACGTTAAGTTTGGGAAAGTAAGTTGAAAACTAAAAACTATACAATACAGTATCAAAAACCCACTGAATATATGTTACCATGACATAGCCTGACATAATCCGTGGGTTTGTGACAGTATTTTGTATAGTTTTTTTAGTTTTAACTCACTTTCTCAAACTTAACTTAATCAACAGTGTCCGCCACCATTTGTATCTTTCAAATACACCGATAAACACTGTTTTTCGAGCCGATTAAACGTTACATTAAATGAAAAGGGTTTGTATTACTAAACACAGATACAAAGAAGTTGTCAAAAAATAAATATATAACAAATAAATGTTATCAAAGGCAAGAAAAGTAAGTGTTCTACCTAACTGGATAAGATTGTAGTGTTTTTATGTAATGTATAATGTTTAATAGGTTCAAAAACATGCAGTGTTTATCGGTATATTTGAACAATACAAATGTCGGCAGACTGTATCGAACACGTTAAGTTTGGAGAAATTTCGGGAAAATGAGTTTAAACTAAAAAACTATACAAAATACTGTTAGTAACTCACTCAATATATGTTACTGTGACGTAGGCTGACATATAATCAGTGGTTTTAAACTTTTGCTCGATACAGATGACGACTTTTAAGATTCCCTGTCAGTGATTATCTGGTTTGAGGATATTTGTACAACTAAACGGCAAATCTGCCCCCAAAATCCGGTATTATTTTACTTTAAGGCCCGTCTCATGTTCGTATATAACGAAATATTTTATTGTAGATTTATGAAAAAATTACTTTTTCGAAAAGTGGGTGATCACTTTTCAAAGTAAATTTAACTTAGAATGAGCACCCACTTTCTGACTACCTGGGAGAGGGGCATTTTTCTGTGTGTTTCCTGGCTAAAAAGGTTTTTGTTTGCTTTCTTTTGCATGATAATAACCCCTGGACTTTGGGACTATTTCCCATTTCACAGTCGTAGCCTTCGTTTATGCTGCTCGCGAGCAAAAACGAAAGCTGTTTAGCCAATAAACATGGGAAAAATCCCCCCCCTCTCTCAGGTGGCTAGAAAGTGGGTGCTTATTTTAAGTTAAATTTACATGGAAAAGTGATCGCCTACTTTTCAAAAAAGTAATTTCTTCATATCATAAAAACTATTTTTTTGCAACGGAAACGGTTTGCAGATTCGTTTTTAGCACACCGAAATCTTAAAAAAAAATTTCTTTTGTTATATACGAACGTGAGACGCACGGCCCTTTATGAAAAATGTTATTAAAAATCCCGGAGAAAATAGTTTTCAATAAAAACAGCAAATGAATTCGATAGAAAAAAATGGATGCTATTTTAAAAAAAAATTCTGTGTTTCTTGGCTAAAAGTTTTTTTTGTTTGATTTCTTTTGCATTTTGCAATTTAAACAGGTAATTTTAAAGGATTTTCTAAGGGTAGAAAGAAATCCCCCGCCCCCCCCCCCAAAAAAAAAAATCCACAAAGTGGGTGATCATTTTACGTTAAATTATTATGGAAAAGTGATCCTCCACTTTTTAAACTAACATTTCTTCATATCTTGGAAACTACTCGTTTGCCTGAATTAAAAACGACCTCGAAAACCTACAAAAGTGGTAATTTTAAAGGAATTTTTGAGGGTGGAGTAATTCTTCATATTTACCTTCTTTTTTTCCAATAACATAAGAAGTTAAGAATTAGACAAATTTATTTCAGGTAGGCTTTTAAAAATAATAACATTAAGATAAACAAATGGTGCTAATGCACTTACTGATCCGCGCTATTTTTTTAAATCGTATTTCCAAGTTTAATTAAAGTTTTATGATATGTTTTTTTATTCAATTGTAAGGTTAAAGTACATATATATATATATATATATATATATATATATATATATATATATATATATATATATATATATATATATAATTTAAAAAATAGGGATTTTTTTTACCCATCTATTAATTTGATAGTTAAATGTTGTAATTCGAAAATCGTCAACGTGTGGTGCACCTGAACGGCTCATTTCTACCGGAAATGAAATATGGCGGACAGTCTCGCAGTTACGAAAAAGATTTTTATTTTATTTAATATATTTTTATAATTTGCGATTTTAACGATCTTAATTTATTTTAATAATATGTAAACATTCCTTGACTTTACAGATAAATTTTCTGAAAATTTCAATTAAATTGGTAATGTAGAAATATGGTTTTATGGACTTTGAACGAACCACGAATTACATTTTTATATCTCTTCTCTATTCTATCTTCTTCTCTCTCTCTTCTATTCTATTCTATTCTTCTATTCTTTCTTCTATTCTATCTTCTCTTCTATATAAATAAAATGAACTCATTTTTCCCGTATGATTTTGACATTAATAGGATTAAAATTCAAGATATTTCATGCAAATATAATATGCACAAACGGCAGAACAATATCTGAGGTGTGTTATAGGCTTATTATTTCTCAAATTCCTCGATAATCTTAGATTTCTATACTTTTTCTGCTGAGAAGTCACGGCCAAAATCGGTTAAGATCAATGGAAGTGGTAAAATATTTTCTCTCTAATAAATTCCTCCTCCCCCTGCCACCACTTAACACCGTTTGGGGATCGTTCACAAGGAACAGTTGAGAAGAGAACACCGGTTTGGCTTCGTAGTTCTTTCATGTGAAGTTATTTAAAATCACTAAACTAAGCTGCAGTGCTCTGTGGCGTAGTGGTTATCGTGCTGGACAATTCACATTTTATTTTCACGTTCGCGCCGACCTCCCGTAGTCGTTTTTTTTTTTTTTTTTTTTTTCCTAAACAACCGGAATGGACTTTTCTTGGTGGCCGAACTGTTAACGTTGCAGATGTTTTTGTTTTTTGTTTTTTTCACACTTTATTTTCCTACTTTTACTCATGACTCCGGGTTTGATCCTTCCTACTTACCTACCATAACATTTTTTAAAACTCCCCCCCCCCGTCCCGGAAACAAACACTCGGGCAACGCCGGGTACCCCCGCTAGTATATACATATATATGCATATATATATATATATATATATATATATATATATATGCATATATATATGCATATATATGCATATATATGCACACACATATATATATATATATATATATATGAGGCCACTTATCATATATATATATATATACATATATATATATACATATATATAAACCTACCGACGCTCACTGTTTGTTTATAAATAAACGGTTAGAGCACTGTGAACGTGGTGGACAAATGTTTGTTTAAATAGATAATTTATGGGAGCTGCTCTCGTGGGTTGAGTGGTCTGACTGTCAACGCGATGGTTCTAGGTTCAATCCTCGGCTTGGGAGAGGTGCTACTCTAGCGACACTGATGAGTTCTGATACAACGAAACAGAACTGTATGTCGATGACTACAAATATATATATATATATATATATATATATATATATATATATATATATATATATATATATATGAGAACACTTAATGAACCTATATACTCAACGAATTTTTGATCTAAAGACTTGGAATTTGCTATATAAGGAATTATGGATTGTTTTTGATCGTTTTTATCTGAAAAAAAAAAGCTAAAGGATCAAAATTGAAAATTTGGTATGTTGGGGTCATCAAATTTTTATCCGTTTGTCAACTGTTTCACGAATATGCATGGTTGAATCGTTCACATGATAGATTACTTATATTAAAAATTAGTGGGTTTGAAAACACTATTTAAAGATCGTATCAAGCTGGCCTAATGGTTATCGTACTATATTTATTGTCTTTAAGTTTTGGTTTTGGTCTTAGCTAGAGTATTTTTAATTTATTTACAAGAAATGAAGTATTTAACAAAAAAAAAAACAACATAAAACTTGCATGCACAGTTTATTTCCATTTTTTTTACTTTCTTTTTTAATAAAATTTAATGTTACGTTTAATACCTGCAGTTTATAATAAATAAGAATTACGCATTAATTACAATATAATATTTATTTCTATTGACGTTTGAGCAACACAGTACTGCCTACTAGTATATTTTATAAAAATACTAGCCTGGGCGCTCGGCGTTGCCCGGGTGTTTGGAGGTGTGTGTTGAGCAAAAGAAAAAAAGTGGTACTAAGCAGGCAGGCTCAAACCCGTACTGGGAAGGAGAAAAAGAACGTGAAAAAAAAGTGACGTCTTTGCTATTGCGCCCATCGCCAAACTGGAAGTAACGCAGTTTTAAATTAAGGCTAGTCAATCGAAAAAAGGTGATAGTTTTCGAAAATATCAGCTCAAAAATCGACCACTTCCTGTAGAAAAGTGCTTGGTTTAGGGTTAAAAATTAGGTTTTTAGTCCATTTTTCGATATTTATCGTCCGAAAGGTTGAGCTTAAAAATGACACCCTTCTCCTGAAAATCTGTCCTCTCTATCGAAAGTTTTAGGTAGCCATACATACATACATACATATATTTAAACAGACAGGTGAGATTTATATTATAGATTAGCGGGGAGTACCCGGCGTTGCCCGGGTGTTTAGAGGTGCATGTGTTTTTGGGTAAATCAAAACTCCAGGGGTGGGGGTTAAATAAAGAAGTTTTGGTAGGTAAGTATGAGGATCGAACCTGACCCTTGAAGCAAAGTTGGAAATTAAAGAGTGCGACGTTAACCATTGGGCCACCACGAAATACTAACGGCAGCACGTTTGAATTTATTTAACTATTTAGAATTGGCAGGTGCACGTTTTAATGAATTAATGAGGTCAACTTTGACTGCTTGGCAGTATTTACTGCAGGGCAGTTTTTAAAAAAATTATTTTCTGTTTCCCCAAGATGTTGTCTGGGAAACAAGCTCCCCATAAAAAGGGGATTGTCCAAATTGAATAGCAGTTGTCTGATATAAGGAAAATGTTTCCACATTGATCATGGACTATTATTTTTGTGTGAAAGGGCACATTCATATTCATTCAGATACGAATAAATACACTTTGGTCTTTATTATCTGTATATTAATACGATAATATGTTTTTTGTGTGTGTTATGCTTACATCATTTTTCTTGCGAGTGACTTTCGTCTCATGGTTGTGACCTTCCATTTCTTGCAATAAATAATTTTATCAAAAAAAAATGCCTTGGTTTCTGTTTAAGTTATAGCTGAACGAACTCCAGTTATATATATCTATAAAAGTGAACGTGTCTGTGTGTCTGTGTGTCTGTGTGTGTACATTTCCCTACGAAATAACTCTGTCAATTTTTAGTCTACAGACTCGAAATTTGATATACAGGGTACTGAGATTTGGAAAAATCTATGTGATCGGATTTCGACCAAAAATTTCGCGATTAAGGGGTCAAGGTTCAACGATTTGACCTTTGAAAACTCTACCAAAATCCTCCGACAATTTTGGGTCTACGCACTTGAAATTTTAGATATAGATTCCTTGGACATGGATCTAACTTAATAACTTGATTTGAGCCCAAAACAATACATTTTAAGGGGTCATAATAGGGGTCAAATTTAAAAAAGATTGACCTCTGCGGTCTCTTCCAAATTACTTAGACAAGTTCTGGTCTAAATATTTGAAATTTTACATAAAGGGTATTCAGAAATAGGGCAAGCTTTTTCATCAGTTTGGTTCGAAAAATTTTAGTTACCAATATATAAATGTATGTATGTATGTATGTCCCCCAGTCATGACCCCCAGTCATATGGATATATATGTTTATTATTTTCGAAATCACAACTTTATAATATATATAAGAATTGATAGAAAATTGACCCTATAATAATATATATGAAATCTGCATATATTAAAATATCATACATAGCCTAATTTACGACCGGGCTACGCTGAGCGTCCCTACTAGCTTAGATAAATACTTTTGTAGTTTTAACAAAAGAGCTACAATAATATCAAAGCGTCTCCATTTGTGCTGAACATGCACATAATGCCAACATTAATATATTATATATGAAAGAAGTAGCTATGGAGTTTCCACAGGTCCCGCTAGTAGAATTACGGATATTACTATACATGATTGATTTGAATTAGGGAGAAATAAAAATAAACAGCAAAAAGGGAAATAATTTGAGGTACATTTTGTTGCATTTTATGGAAACCAATCGAAACAGTGCACGAACCCACTTGATGTAAGATTTATACATATATATGCATATATATATATATATATATATATATATGCATATATATATGCATATATATGCATATATATACACACACACATATATATATATATATATGAGGCCACTTATCATATATATATATATATACATATATATATATACATATATATAAACCTACCGACGCTCACTGTTTGTTTATAAATAAACGGTTAGAGCACTGTGAACGCGGTGGACAAATGTTTGTTTAAATAGATAATTTATGGGAGCTGCTCTCGTGGGTTGAGTGGTCTGACTGTCAACGCGATGGTTCTAGGTTCAATCCTCGGCTTGGGAGAGGTGCTACTCTAGCGACACTGATGAGTTCTGATACAACGAAACAGAACTGTATGTCGATGACTACAAATATATATATATATATATATATATATATATATATATATATATATATATGAGAACACTTAATGAACCTATATACTCAACGAATTTTTGATCTAAAGACTTGGAATTTGCTATATAAGGAATTATGGATTGTTTTTGATCGTTTTTATCTGAAAAAAAAAGCTAAAGGATCAAAATTGAAAATTTGGTATGTTGGGGTCATCAAATTTTTATCCGTTTGTCAACTGTTTCACGAATATGCATGGTTGAATCGTTCACATGATAGATTACTTATATTAAAAATTAGTGGGTTTGAAAACACTATTTAAAGATCGTATCAAGCTGGCCTAATGGTTATCGTACTATATTTATTGTCTTTAAGTTTTGGTTTTGGTCTTAGCTAGAGTATTTTTAATTTATTTACAAGAAATGAAGTATTTAACAAAAAAAACAACAACATAAAACTTGCATGCACAGTTTATTTCCATTTTTTTTACTTTCTTTTTTAATAAAATTTAATGTTACGTTTAATACCTGCAGTTTATAATAAATAAGAATTACGCATTAATTACAATATAATATTTATTTCTATTGACGTTTGAGCAACACAGTACTGCCTACTAGTATATTTTATAAAAATACTAGCCTGGGCGCTCGGCGTTGCCCGGGTGTTTGGAGGTGTGTGTTGAGCAAAAGAAAAAAAGTGGTACTAAGCAGGCAGGCTCAAACCCGTACTGGGAAGGAGAAAAAGAACGTGAAAAAAAAGTGACGTCTTTGCTATTGCGCCCATCGCCAAACTGGAAGTAACGCAGTTTTAAATTAAGGCTAGTCAATCGAAAAAAGGTGATAGTTTTCGAAAATATCAGCTCAAAAAATCGACCACTTCCTGTAGAAAAGTGCTTGGTTTAGGGTTAAAAATTAGGTTTTTAGTCCATTTTTCGATATTTATCGTCCGAAAGGTTGAGCTTAAAAATGACACCCTTCTTCTGAAAATCTGTCCTCTCTATCGAAAGTTTTAGGTAGCCATACATACATACATACATACATACATACATACATATATTTAAACAGACAGGTGAGATTTATATTATAGATTAGCGGGGAGTACCCGGCGTTGCCCGGGTGTTTAGAGGTGCATGTGTTTTTGGGTAAATCAAAACTCCAGGGGTGGGGGTTAAATAAAAAAGTTTTGGTAGGTAAGTATGAGGATCGAACCTGACCCTTGAAGCAAAGTTGGAAATTAAAGAGTGCGACGTTAACCATTGGGCCACCACGAAATACTAACGGCAGCACGTTTGAATTTATTTAACTATTTAGAATTGGCAGGTGCACGTTTTAATGAATTAATGAGGTCAACTTTGACTGCTTGGCAGTATTTACTGCAGGGCAGTTTTTAAAAAAATTATTTTCTGTTTCCCCAAGATGTTGTCTGGGAAACAAGCTCCCCATAAAAAGGGGATTGTCCAAATTGAATAGCAGTTGTCTGATATAAGGAAAATGTTTCCACATTGATCATGGACTATTATTTTTGTGTGAAAGGGCACATTCATATTCATTCAGATACGAATAAATACACTTTGGTCTTTATTATCTGTATATTAATACGATAATATGTTTTTTTTGTGTGTGTTATGCTTACATCATTTTTCTTGCGAGTGACTTTCGTCTCATGGTTGTGACCTTCCATTTCTTGCAATAAATAATTTTATAAAAAAAAAAAATGCTTTTGTTTCTGTTTAAGTTATAGCTGAACGAACTCCAGTTATATATATCTATAAAAGTGAACGTGTCTGTGTGTCTGTGTGTCTGTGTGTGTACATTTCCCTACGAAATAACTCTGTCAATTTTTAGTCTACAGACTCGAAATTTGATATACAGGGTACTGAGATTTGGAAAAATCTATGTGATCGGGTTTCGCCCAAAAATTTCGCGATTAAGGGGTCAAGGTTCAACGATTTGACCTTTGAAAACTCTACCAAAATCCTCCGACAATTTTGGGTCTACGCACTTGAAATTTTAGATATAGATTCCTTGGACATGGATCTAACTTAATAACTTGATTTGAGCCCAAAACAATACATTTTAAGGGGTCATAATAGGGGTCAAATTTAAAAAAGATTGACCTCTGCGGTCTCTTCCAAATTACTTAGACAAGTTCTGGTCTAAATATTTGAAATTTTACATAATGGTATTCAGAAATAGGGCAAGCTTTTTCATCAGTTTGGTTCGAAAAATTTTAGTTACCAATATATAAATGTATGTATGTATGTCCCCCAGTCATGACCCCCAGTCATATGGATATATATGTTTATTATTTTCGAAATCACAACTTTATAATATATATAAGAATTGATAGAAAATTGACCCTATAATAATATATATGAAATCTGCATATATTAAAATATCATACATAGCCTAATTTACGACCGGGCTACGCTGAGCGTCCCTACTAGCTTAGATAAATACTTTTGTAGTTTTAACAAAAGAGCTACAATAATATCAAAGCGTCTCCATTTGTGCTGAACATGCACATAATGCCAACATTAATATATTATATATGAAAGAAGTAGCTATGGAGTTTCCACAGGTCCCGCTAGTAGAATTACGGATATTACTATACATGATTGATTTGAATTAGGGAGAAATAAAAATAAACAGCAAAAAGGGAAATAATTTGAGGTACATTTTGTTGCATTTTATGGAAACCAATCGAAACAGTGCACGAACCCACTTGATGTAAAATTTAACATAGACGGAAGATGATTATCGCAAAAATATGGTACGACCTTATGGAGGATGAAAACAGTGAGCAGGAAGGGAGTTCCATTGCTTTACAGTCCCCGGAAAGAAGCTACGGGAATAAGGAACTGTATTGCAATGAGGTAGTTAAACAGTGAATTCATGAAGACCACTAGACCAACGCGTTAAACGAACTGGAACTGTTATACCTTTCTCTCTTTTATTCATTGTTTATCTATCTCTTTCTCTCTTTTCATCTTCCACATTACTATCCCTCTATTCACCGTATCTTCCCCACTTCCCCCCTCTCTCTCTTTCTTTCTCTCTTTCTCTACCTATCTCTGTCTTTCTATCTCTCTTTCTCTTTCTTCATCTTCCACATTCCTATCCCTCTACTCCCCGTGTCTTCTCCGCCATCAACCCCCCTCTCTCTCTGTCTTTCTCTCTCTCTCTTTCTCTCACTTCATCTTCACATTCCTAGCTCTCTACTCCCCGTGTCTTCTCCACTTCCCCCTCTCTCCCTCTCTTTCTCTATCTATCTCTGTCCTTCTCTCTCTCTCTCTCTTTCTTCATCTTCCACATTCCTATCCCCGTGTCTTCTCCAACACCCCTCTCTCTATCTTTCTCTCTCTCTTTCTCTCACTTCATCTTCACTTTCCTAGCTCTCTACCCCCCGTGTCTTCTCCACTTCCCCCTCTCTCTCTCTCTCTTTGTTGTCTAGCGGGTACATATTGGGAAACATATATAACGGGGTACGCAAAAAAATATGATAATGAAATTTATATAGATTACATACACGACGACAACGACTGTAACGATTCTTGAGGACTTCATATTATTGTTACGGAGCTGAGACATTATACAGTTCTTATTAACACAGATAGACGGGAGATACATTATTGATGACGGCGGAAGAGGACATAATACTTGGAAGGAGGTTATAAAAGAGTTCGTTTAAAAGATGATGACCAAAATACAGTTGGTGGAATGACGACACGAAGACAAACAGTTACAAAATATTAGATGGGTTCTTTATTCCTCAGCTGGCCGATTGATGATGTCAAGAATTCAAACTTGTATGACTACATGATCTACTCTTCTCCCCTTTCGCCTCTAAGGGGATCATTTCCGCTAAGTCGCTCCCGACTCTCGTCTCTAACTGACTCTATCACTGTGACTGTGATTGTAATCCTCTCCTTAAATTCGAACCTCGAGTCAATATATTGAGAATCTCCTTTGTTTATGACGTCAGAGGCCTGATGTCTACCAACGTGACTTTATCACGTTTCAATTAACCCGTGCCCTTGCACATTTATTTACACACCTCTGATATTACGGAGCTGCAACATTATACAGTTCTTGTTAACACAGATATTAAGACAGAGGGGACAGATAATACTTGGAAGGGGGTTATTCAAAGTTCGTGTACAAGATGATGATGAAAACACATATACCGTTCCAGTTGGTGGAATGACGACACGAGGACAAACAGTTACAAAATATTAGACGGTGATTTCTTTATTCATCAGCCGGCCGATTGATGATGTCAGGGATTCAAGTTATTTTGACTACATAGTCTGCTCTTCTACCCTTCGCCTCTAAGGGCATTAGCTTCACTCCCTGACCCTCTCTCTCTCGCTTGCCCTGTGTGACTTTCCCTCTAACTTCGAATCCCATCTCAATATATTGAGAATCTCCTTTGTTTATGACGTCAGAGGCCTGCTGTCAGCACACGTGACTTTATCACGTTCAATTCACCCGTGCCCTTGCACGTGTATTTACACATCTTTCGTAAACAAAAGAAATCCGTAAGTTAAATTATATTATTTAACCTATTTTTAATTTATAAACTCGCTTTGTCCATTCTTTTTACTGATATATTTAATATCCAGTTATTTCTAAAAAGAATGGAAAATCGATCTTTAGCTGACATAAATAATATTTCGTTATTTCTAAAAGAATTAACAATCGACTGCATTCCTAGGATTTCAATTATCCACAGCCTACAGGGTTCGATTCTAGCATTTTTCTAATAGAATTTTCACTTATCTAGTCTGTCTTCTCACTTATATGAGAAGGGGACAGCCCTTCTTATGTAACGGAAGAAAGTAAACAGGAGTGAGATCAGATAATTCAGAGGAACTAATGTCAAAGTAGTATTTATAAAAAAGAAGTGAAACTAGCAACATCACGTCTGTGAGAAAAATAGTTCGTTTAATTACTGATTTGCATTAATATACAAACTAACCGTTTTCCGTAGAATATTGAAAAACCCTGTATGTTATTGAATAACAGCGACAAAAAAAAGAAAAGAAATGAAATATTTATCGTACAATTGTTGTTTTGGTGCAAAATAAAGGTTGCTTAGTTCTGGAAAGTCGCCGAATACGGAGACGCGAAAATATTTAATATTTTTCCATTAGAAAAATCGTTAATGGCAGTTTTGGACCGATTCCAAAGACGCTTCTTCACATATGAATCTCTCCGACAGCAGCATAAGGCGGATATATACATTTTGCGGAGCAAAGAGGATATTCATAAATATAAACGGTCTACTAACAGCATATTGTTCTATCTAACCACGGAAAATGGTCTTTTATTGATTTTGGAGAAAAAATATTCTATATCTGAGAAGTCATTCAAGTGTCTTTATTTGAACATTTCTTTATCATATGCTATATTTTGGTATATATATATATTAAACGTTAAAATAAAGTCAACGTCTAAAGTTAATGGGATGACGAGAAAACTGTATATATATATATATATATATATATATATATATATATATATATATATATATATATAGTAATTTATAAAATATATATGGCGATTAAGCTACACTGATAATTCTGCGTTTCATCCAACTCAGTGTAGCTTAATCGCCATATATATTTTATAAATTACTAACTAGCTCTACCTACGTATTGAGCACTTTTGAAGTAAATACTTAAAGTTTACGCATAAATCTATACTTTCGTATATTAAATTTATGTGAATAAATGAAGTAGTTATATATATATATATATATATATATATATATATATATATACGTGTGTGTGTGTGTGTGTGTTACTTTTTAGGTTTTAATCCAATTCCATGTTTTTTTTACGATTTATTTAAGTAAAAATCTGGGTTATCTTTACGATTCAATTTTCCACTTCATTTCCCGATATATATATATATATATATATATATAACACGGAAATTAAATAATTGTCGATGCAATAATTTATTTCAACCTTATGGTATTTTCAAGCATCTAAACTAGACAATTACATTTTTGATACTGAAATAAAGAAAGTAAAAGAATCGGGCCCCGACCGTCACAAACCAGAGGGGGTGGTAGTAGCAATCCACTTAATATATTTTATAGAGGGGGTGGGAATTAAGTTAGTAGGGGAGGGATTTTTTTTTTAAAACAAGAACATTATTACACTTAAATGACTGTAAACAATTGTGTGTCTCTTTGGCGTAGAGGTAACATGTCAGGCATTACTTCCGCCTTAGCCTCGATGCTGCGGGTTCGATCCTGTCTCCATACCCAAACATTTTTTTTGCCTTTTTAAAAAATATTTGCTCGCTTTGTGTTGGTTTTTCCGACTTTTTTTTTTATAACATCGTGTTTTTTTTGTAATATAAAAAACAGGCCCCCCCACTCCTACATAAACACCTCCAAACACCCGAACAACGCCGGGTACCCCCCGATAGTATATCTATAAATTTGAGTTTTTTCTTGCCCCGTGCTTGACATTTAAACTCTACTCTATTTTTTTAAATTACTTAAATATTCTATAATATACAGAGTCAAGGTTATGAGAGCCACTGCATAAAGGTTAATTGATACGTCAATTTCATTGGAAAACTAGAATTAATTAATTACTTATTCATTTTATCGTGTATATATATATATATATATATATATATATATATATATATAGGAAAACAATAAGAGTGGAAAATGAAGTCACAAAAACTATATATTGGTGGATATAGAATGGGTCATTTATTTTATAAAGATATACAAACATTTAGTAGGAGAATAGAGGGGACTCTTTATGCGAAGGTATTTCGAATCCTAATGCTTCTCATCAGAAGAGTAGAGAAGATGCCAGGTAACATAATGGGGATGCGACGTCTAGTGTGGGATTCATCAGGAACGAAATAAACCAATGAAAATACTCATGTTGTATATCAGCTCCAATGAAATTTGTTGAGCTCTATATTAACCCGATAAGTCTCTTCTTATACAATTGAATTTACTCTATTCCTCTAACCATCTAAGCTATATATATATATATATATATATATATATATATATATATATATGACTACTTCATTTAATCTCATAAATATATATATATATAGTGTGAATAAATGTCAAAAGACTATATTCCAAAATTCATGACGTTAACCATCTTATAATTTATTCCTTCAATTCAATTGCTATTTATAATTCTTGACAGTATATGTTTCGTAGCGCAAAATCAATCACTTAATTATTATATCAATCAGTGAATCTATTATGATCTTAACTCCTCAGAAGAATTAGCAATAATCAATCCGTCAAAAGGAAATCAAGTGTGATTTGACATGATTAAAATCCGAAAATTGGAAGAGAAGCTGCAAATACCTTATAATATATTTCTATTACACCATTTTGAATTTTCTTTTCGGATTCAACTCATGTCAAATCGCACTTTATTTCCTTTTGACGGATTGATTGTTGCTATTTCTTCTAATGAGTTAAGGGCATGCTAGATTCACTGATTGATATCATAATTAGGTGATCGATTTTGCGCTACGAAACAGATACTTTCAAGAATTGTATAAGTCAAATGAATTAAAAGAATAAATTATAAGATGGTCAATATTATGGATTTTGCAATATAACCTTTTGTCATTTATTTACTATATTGATCTGTAATTACATTGAGCTTTTTAAATAAGGATTGGTATATATTATAAAAAATATATTTCTACAGAAATATATATATATATATACATATATATATATATATATATATATATATATATATATATATATACTAGCAGAAGTACCCGTCGTTGACTGGCTACAGCCTACAGAGAATGGACTGTGATTGATGAAAATATGATAGCTTATGAAAAGGAGGGGGTTGCAAAGAGATAGGTTTTGATACTCCAAAATTTTACCCTAAGCAAAATATGATGAAAGTAAAGATAATTTTCGCGAAAATATATTTTTTATATTAACTTTGTTTGCATTCGTAACCAACAAAATGATGTTTCCTTACAAAGAGACAATCTTATATATATAATAATATAAATATACAAGAAATAAATGTTGCCATAGTCAATAAAAGTTACTTTTATGGTAGAAAAGTTCATTGGTTTGTATTTTTAAGTAGTTTGTAAATTTGTTTTTTAATTCACGAACCGGTTTAAGAAAAATCAAAATGGCAGCGACTTTGAAATGGAGGGCCCCGTTTTCAATTTGAAGGAGGGGAACCTGAGCATTCTGTCTTAACAATTTAAGAGAGTTTCGTCGATGTAAGGAATATTTATAAACATATTTTAATGTTTTCCGTTATTTTGTGCTTGAGGAATATCGATTATGGCATATGTAGTTTATATAAAAATTTATTTAAGTAGTTATCGCCTCAAGTTTCGTTTTAATGTCAGTTCGCTGAAATTATTTCAAGTAAAGAGCATTAAAAACATGAACTGAACTTTTATTGACTATGGTAACATTTATTTCTTGTATATTTATTTTTTCGGGTAGTCGTTTGTTGGCTTTTCTGCTAAACACTCTTACTAAATAACATCGACGAAATATCGAAAAATAAAGAAACAAAAACAGTTTTGAAAAATAATGAAGATTTACTTACTTTAGTAAAATAATCCAAAGCAGCAAAATGGGATATTAAAAAAGTAAACACGTAATTACTTTAGTTTTTTTAAGCAAAGAATCAATATTGATATGAATAAGAAGAAAATGGCGCTTTTTCAAGCAGAACAGCTTCGTTTCAGTTTTACAGTATTGAACGGTGTAGTATTGCGCCGTCGGATTCAGGGTTGCACTATTGTAATGTAAAGAACACGCAAAAGGGTTGTAATCAACTGAATTCCTTCTAGTACACTGACAAAAAAGCTTAAACAGATATATAAATAAAAATAAAAAGGTTATGTAAATGTATTTAAAAAGACACGTAATCACGTGAGCGGGATTTTTTCCTTCTTTTGACGTTATAACAAATAACGTTCTTATTTTTTATTATTTATCTATTTATCTATTTTCGGAAGAGTGTCACGTTCAAGTGGAGAAGGAAAAAACAGAGTCATGCAAAATTTGTGTCGAGAATTGTCTAAAGTTCCGACTTTTTGGGGGGGAGTTCACTTTAATAAGAACGTGAATTTATGAGATGAATTTATTCGACACAATATGATTCAACTCACAAAAATGAATAAAAGCTAACGTGAATTAAGATTAAAGTTAAGGTGTTATTGTGGACCTTCAACCCTTTTAAAAAACCTTGTTAAACTTTGTGAAAGATTTACATTCTATGGAGGTCAGGCGTGGACGAACACCCAATAATTTTATTATATCATATGTCCTCAAACTGAAACATAATTATCAAAGTATACTTACACAAATATATATGAAAAGTCGTTGTTAAAGTTTGTGCCATATTTCCATAGAGTACAGGCCCGAACGCAGACCCCACAATTTTATTATACCATCCCTATTTAAATTAAAACATATTTATCAAAGTATTCTTATGTACATCTATATCAAAAACACTTGTAAACATTTTTTTTTTAATTTTTAAATTTTTTATTTCCATACTTTGTGGACAAGGCGCGGACGCAGACCCCACAATTTTAATGAACCACCGTTCTGCCATTCCCACACCCATTCCTGTGTCTCGATACATCTTCTATCATTATATGTAATCAGATTTTTTTTAAATAGTCAACCATATAGGAGCCTATTTGTGACCAGACACACACACATACACACACATAATTCAGCTTTATATTATATACACACTGACAGCGAATAAAACACATCACAGCTGATCTACAAAGTATTATGTTTATTTCAGTCTGATAACAGTTTTCAATATCTTTAGACAGTTTGATCTGTTAACATTTTACTCAAGTTATCATAATTTAATCGACCTGGTTTAACATTCACAGAAAACAGAAAATTATATTGGATACATTGTCACTACTGCTGCAAAGAAGGTGACTCCCTATACCAAATCCGACCCCCAAGATCGTCATGGGCATGGAATATGTGCCTACATTAAAGATGGCTTTCCATGTGGTAGGGATATCTCCAGAGAAGACCCTAATTTATCTTATATGTCCTTCCGACTTGTACTAGCTTACACCACTGCATTTATATTTGCCCTCTATCACCCCCACAACAGTGGGGTTCTATCTTTAAGAGCATATCTGAGAAAATTGACCACATCCTGTCTGATCATCCTTCGGCTTACATTCACATTTGCGGTGACTTCAATGTCCATAATGTGGAATGGCTAACCCACTCAAATAAAACCGATGACGAGGGGAGGTTTTGTCATGATTTTGCCATTGCCTATGACCTCACTCAGACCATTTCCTCACAACTTCCCCCTGTGTTCATGTTCCGTTCTATCTCCTCTGGGATCCTCTGACCACTCTGTTGTAGCAGTTAAGATAAAAATGAAATGTAATAAGTCTTCAGACGTACCTCTCCACCGTACTGTATATCGATACTCTATGGATGACTAGGATAGCTTCCGTACATTCATATCTGACCTACTTCTGCATTCCATGTTTAAAAAGGATGTGTCCTCTATAGTATCAGACCGAACCTAATAGTTAATTGTAGACATAGACCGATTCATACCATCCAAAAAAATTCCAACAAAAACCAGCCATGGTTCTCCCCTGAATGTGCTGCTGCCATCGCGCACAAAAATCACTTTTTCCATAGCTACCAACGTAAGAGATGTACTGAGACTGAAGCCGCTTTCAAGACTGCCAGCAACCACTGTAAAAGAGTAATAAAACATGCAAGAGAGCTATATGCTCAGTTTGTTAAATCCAAAGTAGCTGAGCAGCAGCTTGGTTCCCACCAGTTCTGGCAAATAGCAAACAGGATCTTGAATAGAAGCGTGCGTTCTATCCCAACTATCATCAATGGGCCTGAGGTAATCTCGTCAGCATCAGACAAGGCCAAACTATTTGCCAAGAACTTTGCAGCTAATTCTACCCTATGCGACAATGACCACCAACTCCCTGTATTTCCTCCTATAACAGACAACATGCTATGCAACATACAAATAGATGTGCGTGAGGTCGCCAAGCTAATCAAGAACCTTGATTCTAGTAAAGCAACTGACCCTGATGGCATTCCAGTTATAGTGCTGAAAAAGCTACAATCAGAACTTGCCTCCATATTTACAAAACTGTTTAAGCGTTGCCTTAAGGAGAAGTGCTTCCCAACACCCCGGAAAACCGTATGCCCTGTATTTAAGAATTCAGGTGAAAAGTCATCTCCCTCTCAGTACAGACCAATAAGTCTCCTGTGTGTCATGAGTAAGTTGTTGGAATGCATATTAAATAAAAAAGTAGTCAACCACCTCAACAGAAACAACCTTCTTAGTGACACACAATATGGTTTCCGCTCTTCAAAATCTACAGCATATGTGCTAACAGTTATATCACATAGGATTAGTGAATCGCTTGACAAAGGGTTCCTTTCCAGGGCAATTGCTCTTGACATATCGAAGGCCTTCGATAAGGTATGGCATAAGGGCCTACTTCACAAGATTTCCAGCTACGGTATTACTGGAAATGTTTTCTCAATCATTAAATCATTTATCTCTGATAGGCTCATTGGTTGCTGGGCAGAAATCAGAGGCCCACATTTTTAATGCTGGAATTCCCCAGGGGTTTATCCCGGGCCCAACTTTCTTCCTGATCTACATCAATGATCTCCCAGAACACATACTTAAATCATTCGTTGATATCTATGCTGATGACACGACCATCTATGGCAACACATCAAAGGCCGTAAGTGACAAAGTTCTCTCTAATTCTCTCTCCTCTGATCTAGAGCGCGTGGTACAATGGGGGAAGAGGTGGCTGGTCACTTTTAATGCATCTAAAACCAAGCTTCTATCTTTACATCATCAACTGGCATCAATTAGAACATTCACCATTAAAATACTTGTAGAACAGGCAGAGGGATGCAACGTTTCGTCGATGGGACAGAGGCTGAAGCTTAGATGCCAGTTCAGGGCTTATCAGATTGGCGACTCTCTTTTGAACCTTGTCTAGGAGCGAGAGACTAGCAGCAGATACTCAAGCCCAAATGTGACAACAATACTCCATACATGGGCGAATGGTGGCCTTATAGAGGTACAGGATACTTTCAGGTGTCAGTAGTTTTCTAGCACGGTAGAGAGAGCCTACCTTTTTCGCAGCGACCCTGGCAATGTTTTCAATATAATTGTTCCAACTCATGTTTCCTGTGAACGTTAGGCCAAGCAGGTTGAAAGATGTGCTCTCAGACAGGGAGTCACTAGCCATTGCTATTGGTGGCAGAGAAGGGTTCTTGTAATTATTGAAGGAAACCAGTTTAGTTTTGGCAGGATTGAATGTGACCATCCATTTATGTCCCCATTCCACTACAGATTGGAGGTCATCGTCTAGTGTTTTTGCCACTTTTTAATATGACTTAAAATTTTGCTCGAATAAAACAAAAAATTTTCTTCCAATTTTCTAACTGTCATCTCTTACGTTTCCCGAGATTTTCTCAATATACCGGTAATTTAGGTCAACCGCCGGAATATGCTGAGGCAAGATTCACGGACAAAAAAAAAACGGATTGTTCTCTGCATAAATACTGATTTCGAATCGGATTGCAAGTAGGATTTTAATACGGTGTTGGAGATTGCATAGTCTGACACGGCATCCATTAGTCAACTCACCCACGCACTCGAACATTGCAGAAGAGGCAATTGACGGAAAAAAGTGGAAAACATTTTATAATATAAAAAAAGCCATATAAAAACGAATAAATAAAAGAGCGACTGATCTACAACGTTCTCAGCAATTTTTTTTAAATTCTTATTTTGTCGTTTTTATGTGAATTTGTGTGTTCTTTGTCTTTCTGACAGAATGACATCTTTCAAGCGAAATGGATCCCGGCTTTTGTCTTTATGTTTTGTCTTTTATTTATTCTTATTAGTTTTTAACTTGTCTTTTCGTTCAGCTTTTTCGTTCGTCCTTTAAAAGCAGTATCGAACGATGCACTATCAGGCCGACTAACAAACCAAACCTAACAGAAATAAAACCATACTTAAAACACACACACACACACACACACACACACACACACACATACACACACACACACACACACACACACACACACACACACACACACACACACACACACACACATTCTATGAATATGTAAAATCAAGCTCGTCTCTTGCCCTCTTTTGTTTCACACTCGCGCTTTTTGACTTTTACTTGCCAGAACTATTTTTTGTACGTTTATCATTTTAGTACGCTAATCGCTTTTGTACGTTTATTTTTTACTGTCGTAAGTCAAAATAACATGTAAAACTTGAAGATAACCCCGATTTCTGTTCCCCATTGAAATGTGAAGAATTCGTTTTCATTTTGATATAACCATAACTACAATCAGAATTTCCATTATTTTCGTCAAAATTTTTCAAATTTTCACAAGCTATGGGTAAATAGCTCCATTGCCTTGTGAAGGCTTTGGAAGGGGGGGGGACTAAGAGAGTAAACGCTGACAAAACTCGGTATTACAATTGGACCTTAAAAAATGAGGTAAAGAAACAAAACAACCTATTACAATAATTCCTTTATGACCTCTCTGATGATATTGTGTCCAAGATGGTTATTTTTGCTGATGGTACAGCCCTCTATAACATGCACGAAGAACGGATGTACGCAAATCTAAGACAATACTAGTAAGACAATAATAGTAACTCCTTTACGCCGAGGTGGCGATATGCATTGTTTGGGGTTGAACCTGAGTAAAAAAAAAAAAAATAAATAATCACGAGGCATGTCGAAATTAGTAACAGTTTGTGTTTTAAAACTTGTAACAATTTTTATGTCTGCTTTGTGAACGTTTACTTTTTTCTGGAAGTGATCTTCTCCGGCTGCAATGCACTTGTTGTACTGTTCCAACAACTTCTAGCAGGCCCCATGAAAGTTGACTTGTATGAGCGTGTCAATGACCCTCGTCACAGCCTCTTTCATCTAATCGGTTGTCTCACAGCAGTAGCCTCTAAGGTTTTCCTTGAGCTCACGGAATAACCAAAAGTCACAAGGGGCAAGGTCTCGATAAAATGGAGGATGAGTGACTATTTTGCAGCCACTTTTGGTCAAATAGTCTGTAACAAGCATGGACTTGTAGACTGGTGCATTCGCACAAATTTTCCGCATCTTCAGTTCCTTACACATAATTGTGTGTACAATTCTTACACTGACATCAAACTGTGCACTTATTGTCTCTATAGACACACGACGGCCCTTATCCATTGTCTCTATAGACACACGACGGCCCTTATCCATTTCTCTATAGACACACGACGACCCTTATCCATTGTCTCTATAGACACATCGATGTCGTTATCCGTGAAATTCTTTATATGACCAATCAACACAGGTGTTCCGACTTCCTTACTCCTGCCACACTTTTAATCATCCCTCACAGACTGCCTTCCTTGAATCTCTTATGCCACTCAAAATAATTGATCCCCAATTCATGCAAGATGGTCCAAAAGCAGTCTGAAGTATCCCATACGTTTTCTGCGGCATTTTTTTTAAGGTGTCCTCATGTCCAGATTGCATGTTTCAAATTCACCTGCTGTGACAATCAGGCTTTAGTAGGGTGTATTCCAAATTCCGTCGTAGCTGTTCATTTGAAACCGAAATCGTAAAAATTGGCCAGTCATCTTATAAGGTGTATAGCAATAACATACTACATTTTCAAGTGCACACGACAAATTAAATGCCTGTATAAAAAAGTCTGAAAACTTATTTTAAACAAGTTGTATATCTATTAGTAATGGAACGATTCCAATATTTTTCCCGATTCCGATACAATTACCGATTCCGATCTTTATAAATCTCTAATTATTTAACTATAAGATTGTTATTTTCCCCGATTTTCGTCAAAACATACGTTAAATACGCAGATATTTTCCTAAACGTCAAAATATATTTGTGGGGAATGATCTATCGATTTAAGCTTTACTTGTATTTTAAAATCAATAAATATTTACTAATTTATCAATATTACCAGGAATGGAAGATTTTACTTTAAACAAGATCAAATAAATAAAGTAAAGAATCGATTTGGCATCGGAAAATAGGCACCAATATTTCCGATTCCAATACCGGTTCCGATACCGATTCCGATACCCCAACTGTTTCAATGTTTACGATTCCCGATTCCGATTACAATAAATCGTCCCAACACTTATATCTATATAAATCTGAGTTTTTTTTTTTGCTTCGACCTTGATATTAAAATTCTACTCTTTTACTTGACTGGGGATCGCTAGTGAATTTGATATTCCCACGAAACTCTGATCTTTGGCGCAAGCCAGTTCAACCCAGCTAGTATGAATAATGCTTCGATACGAGTAGAGTAGTAAGTAATACATTTAGTATATATATATATATATATATATATATCTATATATATATATATATATATATATATATATATAGGTATTGAGATTTGAAAAAAAATCAATCGACCGCCGGTTGAGTGTGAGGGAAAATTTACTCGCCCCAAAATATTTTTACTCGTCCGACTTTATGTCTTTGTTTCAGTCAATAATATTAAATAATTTTACAATTCAAGAAATTACCGTGTGTATAATCTAACAAGAAAATATTTGTTTAACTCTTGTAAATCAACTATTTTATTACTACAAACATTTCAGTAAATATTCAACAAAACGTTAAAATACAACACCAGTTTCTTCATATAGCATCATTCATATTATTGTTCCATAGAAATAAGATGCTTGACGGAACGATGCGTTTTTTCCCCTTTCAAATGTTCGTCTTTACTTTTGTAAACATGAAGTGTATGTAGTTTTAGTGTCGAAGAATTTTTTTTCCAAATGAATTTCAAATTCAGAAAGCTAAATGAAGGCGACATTTTGACTACACGCCGAATTTGTAAATTTGACCACTTGTTGACCTGCAGCGTGACCACTCTTTTTTCAATACGATATTCCAACAGTCTCACAGCTAGAGATGAAAGAATTCACAAATGATGAGACATAGGCCATTCTAAGTCACCGCATATTTGAGAGTCGTAAAATAAATGAGTTTTCCCCGTTTCTTTATTTAAAGAAATTTTATCGACTGGCTGGCGATTGATTTACGACTTTTAGTCGCCCCCCAAAATTTTCAGTTGACTGTGGCTACCGATCGTGTAAAGTCTAAAAGGCTGTATATATATATATATATATATATATATATATATATATATATATATATATATATATATATATATATATATATATATATATATATATATCCTATAAATGAGCTGCATTATTATTGTTGATGATTTCGCATTATAAGTAGATATTAAAAAATGCAGTTTAAGTAAAAACTCTATTGCGTAATTAATTGTCATTAATTGAAATCAGTAAAAAAAAAAAAGAAAATGAAAAATTATGAAAAACTAGCCTGGGTACCCGATGTTGCCCGGATGTTTGGAGATATGTGTTGAGCAAAAAAAAAAAATGGTAGTAGGCAGGCAGGCTCGAACCCGTACTGCGAAGGAGGAAGAAAACGTGAAAAAAAAAGTAGCGTCTTAGCCGTTGCGTCAATCATCAAACCTGAAGTGGCAAAGATTTTAATTAAGGCTAGTCAATCGAAAAGAGGGGATGACTTTCGAAAATATCGGCGAAAAAAGCGACCACTCCTTGTAGAAAAGTGCCCAGTTGAGAGATAAGGAGTTAATATTTTTAGCAAGTCTTTCGATATTTGTCGTTAGAAGTGTTGAGCTTCAAAACGATACTGATCTCGTGAAAATTCGTCGCCTCTGTCGAAACTTTTATACATACATACATACATACATACATACATACATGATGATTGCAACGTCTTGTCAGACGAGTGCCACTCCCTCAGATACTTAAAGTCCATGACCCCCAAAATGACTTCCATCGCCACAGGACTATTTTTATAGACAAATGCCTCAGGGAGTATCTATACACAGATGATGTTACAAGGTCTTAGGTTTGTACGACAGATAATTCTCTCTCTCACGGTTCAAAATGTTGAAATCCAGCAACAAGCAAGAGCAAGATAACCAGCAACAAGTTGAACTGCAGACCAGCTTAATGCGGGTACTGGTCTCCCGCTTTATGGTTTTTTAAATCAGAGATTTACTTCTCCTAGAAAGGTTGCCTTCACCATGGCTTACGGGAGCCTTCTCCACCCCAACACACACATACATACACACAAACACACACGGTGCTACATACATACATACATACATACATACATTTAAACAGACAGGTGAGATTTATATTATAGATGACTGAATAGAAAACTTTGCTTAGACTTTTAATTTTTACAAAAAAAAACATCGTTAAGATCGTATACTTTTAATCTACCATCTACGCATTTGAAATAGCTAAATTTAACTAAAAATAAGGGAGATAAGTCAGTTTGTAGGGAGTGACAGTGGTCTAGTAGTTATCGACACGGACTGGTAAGCTCGGTGTCCCAAGTTTGTTTTACAAAAAAATCAATTTTACTTAGGATATTGTCAACCTTCACGTGGTCCCTATCGTGAGTACCAAATGTCTTTCTAGGAAGAATTTTGACGGGTAAAATATCAAATAAAACCTATTCGAACTCTAGAGTCTTTGGATTTCATATAATGATGATGACGATGACACCCACCGCGACGACGACGACGACGATGATGATGATGATGATGAGTAGAATTGAAGAAACCGAAATAACTGTATTATTCGATAAATTTTATTTTTTCTTCTTAT
>NC_136504.1:108014639-108039639 GCF_053919585.1 Euprymna scolopes
CGTGTCAGTGCATACTTGTATTTTTATGCCGGTCATCCTGGATAAAAATGCACTGTCGTATATATGATTTAATTAATTTAAAAAAGTATCGCAAAACGAATAACACACACACACACACACACACACACACACACACACACATATATATATATATATATATATATATATATATATATATATTTAAATTGTGCTTCAATGAATTTAAAAAAAAAACCCTTATTGAAATGAAGTGGTTGAGTTTCCTATCAAATATTTTTATTATTCTAAGCAAGACAAAGAATACTTTAGTATATTAATCTCCTTAACCTATAAGGTTTCGATGTTTACCATCTCATCAGAGGAGAGAACATATTAGCAAATATTTATAAAGGTATGCACCCTATTTGCTAAATGCAGTGAGACATGGAAAGTCAAAGTCAACATAATTAAATTATCTTTAAATTATCAGTAGCAAGAGGATTTGCAGAAAAGGATATGAAAATTGTAGATCCAGATTGCTTGGTAAAATCCATGGTAGGCGTTCTTTACAGTAGTTGGGTAATAAGGTCCAAGTTATATATTGGGTAATCCGCATAGCTTGTATATGAAACTCAACAACTTCATTTCAATAAGGGCTTTTTGAAATTCATTTAATCACAATTTAATTTATTTGCTCTATCTTGCATATCGAACAACTCTTATTTAGATCGGATAACTTATATAATATTACCGCCAGTAATATTTTGTAAACCTTATAATCACAGATTTCCATACCAACTGATTGTTAAAAAAACTATTCTGAAGTATATATATATATATATATATATATATATATATATATATATATATATATATATATATATATATATATATTATATATATATATATAGTACGTATTACAATTTGTTTATTGGTTTCTTCTTTTGGTCACTTGTCTATTCTTTCACTAAATTAATTCTCCCTATCTGCATTGTCTTACACGACGTATAGCCTCATGATCTTCTGGTGATTAAACTTCAACGATACGAGAATTACAATGTCATTCCACCACCAAAAGTTTGTACTTGATGGCCAATCGGTGATCTATTTCGATCAAACACGACTAAGATAAGAAAATTAAGCGGACAATTCGCGGACCATTTTCTTTTAGTTTTTAAATCTCATTTGCATTGATAAAAATGAGGTGGCCGCGGTTAATGGCTTACACGCAAGAAAATAAAAATGAGTGAACTGGGATGGAACCTGTGTGAGACCATAAGACAATTTTTGCGCATTCTGCCAGCTTACAGACCGGTCCGTCTGAGAGATTCGTTTTATCCGAATAAAAAATAACATAGAAAAGTTATTTTTTTAACTTCTGCAGTTCAAGATCAATAAAACCACAGTAAGAACTAACAGTATAATAACAAGTGAAGCATGTATGGTCCCATGTGAGTGCACAGTGAACGAGGCATAAAAAATGATTAAGTTCAGCATTTGCCTCTCTCCCCATTACGCTCTAAACGTCCTCAGGGGACGTCAAATCCTTGTGAAAATGAACAAACGGTGCAGTTTTAGGTCTTACCATATGTAAATTTGAGTTCTACACCATGCAAAAAAAGAAATGGCTGCCATCATTGTCACCCCCCCCCATTTAGATCCCAAAGTCCTCAACGCCTTTACATATTTTTAAATTTGAGTTCAGCACCATGCAAAACTGCTAAATAGCCATATACAGAAAATTTTGGACAAATATGGTAAAATAGTCACAAAAACGGAGTGTTTTTTTAGCCTAAAAAGAGACTCTGGGGCACACCCAAGGGTTATCGAGAAGTATAGACAAACAAAATTATATAGAAATCAGTTAGTTACAACTTTTCAGAAAGTTTGATAAACATCCAAGGCATCAGTTTTTTTTAATAAGCACAAAAGTGTCAATTTTAGCCATTTTAACCTGAAAGGCTCCCTTAGTGTGTGTGTGTGTGTGTGTGTGTGTCTGTGTGTCTGTGTGTCTGTGTGTGTCTGTGTGTGTTGGGGGGGGGGTAACCGGAGTTTTCCCGGAAAATCCGTTGTGTTACTTTCTTACTCATGTCATGTTTAATGTTTGTGCAAAATTTCCAAAAATTCCAAGGCGTAGTTATTGAGAAAAGTGCGGACAGACGAATAGCCGAATCGACGAACAGAAGAACGGACGAACGGACAAGGGTGAATTTACAGGTCCACCCTCCTTTTGTCGGGGGACCAATAAGAAATAACAATAACAAATATGTATTTATGTATTGATAACTTTGCTACACTTCCATGATAATGTTTCAACATGTACCTATTAAAACGAACAATGTTTTTCTTTGCCTGATGAAATCTTAGTTATTAATAACTACTTTTTTTTTGCAAAGGAATCACCACTTATCAAAGCCCGTATGTCACTCCAGGATGAAGGTGACCAGTAGTCAATGGGAAAATGTCATAACAATCGTCAGTATATATTATTTTAATTGGAATACATTATTGAGATGAGTATTATTTATATTAATTTATTTATTACGGACTATTATTTTCATCTTTATTAGTTGTTGTTTCACGACGTTTTCGGCCAACTATTCTTCTGGCCTTCGTCAGGTGGTAACCGCGACGGAAAGGAACTTCGAATCTCCTAACTGCATTCTCAGTAATCACTGCCATCCGTAGTTGTTGTCGTCTCACCGTGGCGCAGTTGATAGAGACGTTGAATCTCTACAGTTCCAGATGAACATTATCTGAAGATAGCGGTTTCAATTCTACCCAAAGCCGGCCAGAGGCTTACTCGGCCAAAACATGGTGAGACGATAACAATTATGGATGGCCGTGATTACTGAGAGTGCAATTTGGAGATTGGAAGTTCCTATCAGTCGCGGTTACCACCTGACGAAGGCCAGAGGAATAGTTGGCCGAAACGTCGTGAAACAACTACTAATAAAGATGAGAATAATAGTCCGCAATAAATAAATCAATCGTTAGTAGTAGAAATTTGGTAAATTGGATGTAAATGTGACGAGAAAACAGTAGAAATTGCTGTGCAAAAGCATCAAAACACCGGCAGTATTTTGATGCCCTTAAATATGATCCGCAGCCTCAGAAACAGATTTGAAACAACTCCCCAAATCCAACAACAGTGTTATCCTGTTCAAAAATGCTCTCTTTCTACATTTAAGAACAGATTGAAGGAATTTAATTTCTAATGATATGTTGCAAGACGCAAGCCAATATTTATGTAAAGAACAGAAAACGCCGTCTGAACTCCGTCAGATGCAATGAAGATCGTGACTATTCATATTGGTAGAAAGTGCTTTTTAGCGACGAAAGTAAATTCAATAGGCTAGGCAGCAATGAACGCAAGTTCAATAGGCTCAACCCACTAATAACAATTCTATCAGATAATAAATAATACGATTCACCATGCACATGGTATATTATAATCGAGACAAATATTCTACAAAGAATTAACTAAAAAAAGCCGAGTAAACAATAATTTCTCTAACAAAATAGACGGCCAACAGACAGAACATCATTAAAACTGTATACATAATCATCATCATCATCATACAGTCGGTCAATCTTGACGATGACTAATTGGGGCCTCACTGCTTTATTTCCCGGTGTTAGCATAGTCTCACTCCATCACCATAGGACTTTCCACCTTGACTCCAAACTTGCTTGCGCATTTAGGCGCAGTATCTGTTGCGCATCAGATAGACACCCTGTAAACCTCTAATGCTCATGTCCAGTGAAGCGAACCCGCGATGACTGGCAACAGAGAAGGCCGCAGCTTCTGGCCGAAAGTAATCTCAGTGAGGTAAACAGTCGCCCTATCGTGTCCGCTACTACGCCTTTTCTTTCTGGATGAGGTTCCATAGCCTTTTAAGGAAAACTGCAAGGCAGCAGTAGGATTTGGAGTAAAAGTTCCCATCTCTTAGCCTTTTGCTGTGATAAGGCCACAAGGCAGTGGAGTTTGATTTTGGGGTTGGTTCCCCTAGACTTCGCCCAACCAAGGGCACCATCAATACAGTGGGGTAGAAGTTGGTAGTGTGCCAGGGCATGTCCACACATCGGTGGGCCATAACGCACTACCTCTGGGGTCCCCTACTACTCCGAGATCTACAGGTTTAGCCTGGGGCCACAAGGCACCCAGTTACTGTGTGTAGCGAATATGGAGGCACTGTAGGAGTCTTGATGACGGAGAAGCTATGTACTGGCAGGAAAGACATGCATAGCTGCTCCTTTTTCACCACGATGTTAGCCAGCGGTGTTAGCTGGAAGCATGAAGACATGCAAGCATGAACTTAACACTAACTTATACCTAACACACTAGACACATCACATCCCCATGCTGGATGAAGAATCCAAACGCACATACAAAAGACTGTATACATAATGAATAAAATAAACCCTAACTCTAACAAAAACGTCACCATCAAGCTATACCAAGTGCTAGGTGTATCAGAATTTTTGTAGGAATTTTTGACACCCCTTACACGAAACTGCGAATAAAATATAAAAAAAAAACTCGTAATTTTTCCTTTAAAAGTGGGTTGTTTATTTTCTTTATGGACTATACTTCCGAAATAAACTATTAAAGTTGTATTAAAAGTAATAGAAATATTATTTTTTAATTTTTTTTAAAAACAGTAATGAAATTAATTGAATTTTACGAGTTCAGTATTTTTCAATTTTTAAACTTTAAAAATCTATCAAAATTTTTCTATTGATTCAATTTTTACGATATTTTCAGGGTCAATGTGAAATTTTATGCTCTTTCCAATAAACTGAAAATAATATTTTAGACGAACTTTTTTTAAATTCACGCCCCCCCATTTTGAAATGTCTGTTAAAAAGTAAATAATTAATTTACTCACCAAAGTTTTATATATCACAAATTGAAGATAAAAGAATCAATAAATAATATTTTCAAATTTCAAACAAACAAAAAAGTAGTGTTTTTTTTAGAAATTTTCCTGTAAAGTCCGAAGTTTAAAACCTTTTTTTTTTAAACCACGTTGTTTTTTTTAAAATGAAACTTTGGTCCTTGCTCCTTTAATTGAAAAAAAATAGTGTTTGAATTACATTTTTCGAGTAGCTAAAAGCTTGGAAAGACAGGGGGTCGAATTACTTCACGCCTCCCATGTTGAAATGTCTATTAAAAAGTAAATAATTAATTTACTCACCAAAGTTTTATATATCACAAATTGACGATAAAAGATCAATAAATAATATATTCAAATTTAAAGCAAAAAAGTAGTGTTTTTTAGAAATTTACTCGTAAAGTCCGAAGTTTAAAACCTTTTTTTTTTGTTTTAAACACGTTGTTTATTTGTTTTTTTTTTTTAAATGAAATCTTGGTCCTTGCTCCTTTAATTGAAAAAATAGGGCTTGAATTACATTTTCCGAGGAGTTATAAGCTTGGAAAGACAGGGAGCTGGAATTATTCAATATTTTTCACGAAATTTGTGACACACCTAGCCAAGTGAATGCTATTTGCGAAATAGATGAACAACTACTAACCAATTTAATTAAAATGTACACAAAAACCGATCAAAACAAAATATCGAACTATTAATATACTACAATAAATTTAAAATTTATTTCCTAAACAATAATATTACTAATACCACTAGAAACCTAACAAATGTAATATACGAATTTCCATGTCTATTTGAAGAATGTCTTCCATACTGTGGGGTCCCGATTTCGAATCTCGTTAGATTTAGAAACTCTGATGAGTCGTAGATCACGAAAAACTTGTCAGTGGATAATTATATTTAAAAATCTCTCTCTCTCTCTCTCTCTCTCTCTCTCTCTCTCTATATATATATATATATATATATATATATATATATATATATATATGCTGCACCACATATGGGGGGTACCAAATTGGTTAAAGGGGAAATTATTCCCAACTCGCATTTAGGTAAAAATGTTCTTTCGTAATTAATTGAATTCATTCAAAAAAAGTATCGCAAATAATAATAATAATAATAATAATAATAATAATAATAATAATAATAATAATAATAATAAAAAAAATAACATCTAAGTAAATCGTCGGCAGTCGTGCGGGATGGACGAGCAGTAAAGGTTACGACTCCTTACCGTGGAGTCCCGATTTCGAATCTCGTTAAATTCAAGCACTCTGATGAGTCGTAGACGACGAAACACGTGTCAGTGGATAATTATATTAAACAAAAAAACTATACATATATATATATACATATATATATACATATATATATATATACACATATATATATATATATATATATATATATAATATAAAGCTGAATGTATGTGTGTGTGTGTGTGTCTGGTCACGAATAGGCTCCTATATGGTTGGCTATTTTAAAAAACTGATACATATAATGATAGGTGTATCGAGACAGAGGAATGAGTATGTTTGATCAGGCAGAACAATGGTTCATTAAAATTGTGGGGTCTGCGTTCGCGCCTAGTCCACAAAGTATGGAAATAAAAAATTAAAAAAAAAAAATTCGTTTACAAGTGTTTCTGATATACATGTACACAAGAATCCTTTGATAAGTATGTTTTAACTTAAATAGGGATGGTATGATAAAATTGTGGGGGCTGCGTTCGCACCTGACCTCCATAGAATGGAAATAGGCACAAACTTTAAAGACTTTTCATATCTATCTGCGTAAGTATACTTTGATAATTATGTTTCTGTTTGAAGAAATATGGTATAATAAAATTATGGGGTGTTCGTTCGCACCTGACCTCCATAGAATGGAAATATGTCACAAAGCTTAACAAGGTTTTTTTAAAATATAGATCCACAGAATATTGTGATAAGTGTTTCAGTGTGAACAGGTATGGTATAATAAATTATTGGGTTTATCTATTTTATTTTTAGTTTCATCATATATTTCTTTGGTTTTGATACCCCGAAATTCGAAGCTATCTCTTTACAACCCTTCCTTTTCATAACCTATCATACTTTCATAAATCAGAGTCCTTTTTCTGTAGGTTGTTTTTGAACCCAGTCGACGGCGGGTACTTTTGCTAGTATATATATATATATATATATATATATATATATATATATATATATATATATATATATATAAATTTCGCCACTTCCCGTCTAAATCGTACCATAAAGACTAGATTCAATGGCGCCTGTGTCAGCGAAGGGCCAAACCTAAAAGCCAATCGCCATTAAATATTTCGTGAGTAATAATCTCTTTCTTTCAAACTCGCCTCTTTTCCGTTATGTAAGTACCCCCTACATCACCTTCAAAGTAACAAAGAAATTCAAAGTGTAGCCTACGCTGACACGACGGAGAGACTTTCGATCGCTGGACAGTCTGGACTGGCTATTCACAATGGTCCCTCTTGTCCAAGCACAATGCAAGCATTCTTTTCTCAATTGGCAATTTTTGAACACAATGGCGTAACGTAATAGCTGCCCAGGGTAACGATCTAGTTCTATTCGACTCGGTCGCCTTCTATTAATTTCCAACAAAGAGGAGATTACACTGGCACAAGTGTAAGATTATTACCTGTAAAAAATTAAGGTTAGGTGAGTTGATGTTGGGAAAAACATTGTCCTATCATATTACTGATATTAGCTGCTCCGTTGATTATCACTGCGGAATGGGAACTTATGTAGATATTTAGTAAGTCTAATAATAGGCAGAACTCTGACGACAACGAAAAGAAACAAAAACAATAAAAGTAAAAAAATAATGATAATGTGAATTTTTCGTTCCTATACTATAAAAATAGCAGTTCTCACCTTGTAAATAAAAAGACAAGCGGCTTGAGCACTATAAAAGTGATGAACGACTGTTTCTTTTAAATAGACATTTGTTAAAGGCATTTGCGGGCACCATCTCCATAGGTTTATGGCTAGAACTACGGAATATATATATATATATATATATATATATATATATATGCATATATACGTATATATATGTATATATACATATATATGTATATATACATATATATATACATATATATATATATATATATATATGTAGTACAAAACGTGTTGAAATTCAAAGACTTACATGTTTTCTTTTTTGTAACTTTTGTTTCTTTCATCTTCGATTTCTTCATTACAGTTGTTTCGTAAATGGGATAGCAATTTTATGATTTTATGTGTTCATAAAAATTTCCTGATTCCCACGAACCGATCAGACGTTGTTTCCATTCGATGCTACCAACAAAAAGTTGATTTTGTACATGATACACTTGATGTTTGGAGCAAAAGAAATTCCTCTCCCACGTTGTTATAAGTAGGTCATCTTTAACATGTTTTATTAACTACTTGTTCTTATATACACACACACACACACACACACACACGCACACACACACACACACACACACACACATATATATATATATATATATATATATATATATATATATATATATATATATATATGAATAAAAAAGAATGCGAAAAGTATAAAAGCTTATAACTTTTCTTCATTCGTTTTAATTGGTGACGTGCAGGAATACAAAATAATAATATTATGAAAAAAAATTAAAAAACTTTTTTCATAAGTACATAATTTTCGACCGATCCTTCAGTCTTCATCGGTGTAGTAAAATACACACACACACACACACACATATATATATATATATATATATATATATATATATATATATATATATATATAATATATAAGGCACATATTATAGATCAAGTTAATTATCCTGTCAGATATTAGATTGAGGTAATACTTTCAGGATGATCCTTGCCTAAAGAATAAAGCTCAATATTTAAAAACAATAGAGCCGTATATGACTCAATGTATAATGGAAATTTACAAACCTATGAAAGTAATTCATTATCGCCGGAAGTATATGCAATGGAAGTGAGCATTGATTCAATATTTGATGCACTATCTCCGCACCCGCTAGAATTCTGGATTTCTTCTACCAATGCACCTGTATATCGCCGACGAGGACGACCATTTCTCATGTCCTTAGAAATAACAGTATGGGACAACCAAACATATTTGATATTTCGGATTACTGATTTTTCCCCTGGATCACTACTCCTCTGACCTGGCATTAATATCCGGGAAAATATAAAACTCATTCTGATAATAGACTGCCCAGGTTGTATGAAATCCTTTTTTCTATGACTCTTATTCACCATTACAAATAACATTTACAATATATGTGCTGAAATACAAAATACTTTTTTTTATAGTTGAACATTTTACCAATTGTATTTCATTTCCTCTGATGATATGAGCCATTATTGAAAATCCATGGATTAAGGAAATAAACATTTTTCTTTATATATTCCTTGTTTCAAACAGTAAATTATTAACTTAAATATATTTGTATATATTTTGATTTACAGAATTCAACTTCAATCATTAAACTAGGCACCGCCAAAAATGGTCAAAAAATCAAGTTATTGTTTTTTAAAACGAAATTACATTTATTAAAATCCATTATTTCTGAGTAACTTTTTTTTCCAGAAAGATAAAACCCTGAATTTTATCATATAGTAAGCAGAATAATGTAAAACTTTTTCTACTATTTTTAATTAAATTTTAAATGTTAAATTTTCCCCTAAAGTTAACAATTGGCGTTTTTTGTTTTGCACAAAAAACGTATATAAATAGTTAAAAAAAAGAAGGTTTTTGAAAGAATTAATTTGTTTATTTCTTGTCTAACTAAGATTTAGGGTCATTTTCTGTGAGAATATGCAAAAATATTATGATATAAGTACCTGGATTTCAAATAATCCCACTTATTAATATAGGCAACCAGTTACTTCGAGTCGATTCGATTACTGTTTACATTTGTACTTGATTAAAAGCAAACTACGGAAGACCAAAAAGCCAAAAAAAAAACAACTTATTTTTCAGTGACGAAAATTTCAATGTATTATTAACGCTGAGGCTGGCCAGTACCAGATGGGTGGCCATTTGTATGAGTTTGGTTTTTAATGTGTATGTGTGTGGGGGTCAGGCTCTCCAAAATGAGGAGGGGGCAATTTAAAGCAGAATAAAAGTAAATTATTTCAGCGCGTTTGGTCCACCGTAGTCGAACGGCGGCAAACGTTTCCAAACTTGATCGAAAAAATAATGATATTTTTAACACAAAGGGCACAATATTTATCGAATGTTTTTGTATCGATTCTTCAAATCATGCCCTGTTTAATAATGGTCATGCATTATTCGGCTCGCTAAAAAGAAATTGTTAATTTATTTATCAAAGATTTTAAAATGGCTTTTTTCGTATAAATATTAAACATTTTTGTTTTGTTTTGCTTAACTTAAATTAATTATTTTACTTAACATATTCACCGAATTTCACACTTCAAAACTCAAAAGCGGGATAATTTAACACAATCGAAGTTCTGATATTCAGACGTCAAAATAAGGTATGCAAACAAGTTTTTTTTTAATCTATAATCCCGTCCCTTACAACAACATAATATGTTTTGTTCAGTTTCAGATGATTATTTTAAGCATATTTGGAACCCCCTCAAAAAAAGGGGGTTGTAAACAAAAAAAAAATATATATAAATATTGTTTATGAAAAATAAGTACACTTTTATAAAGTTCATTCTTCTCTTAATAATCGCTGAAAATTTCGTATTGATTGGATAATTACCTGATTTTTGGTAGATTTTTAAAAAGACGGTCCGTCAAAAAGTACTTACCTGCCCCTCCCCAGTTTTGGCGGTGCCTACATTAGACACATATATATATATATATATATATATATATATATATATATATATATATATATATATACATATATATATATATATATATATATTTAGTAGAAATGGTAATTAATAAAAACTGAAGAAAGTGTTCAATACTGTTGTAGAGCAAATATGCGTTTTATTTTTTATTACCGTATCTTTCTGTTAAGTTACATTATTGTTTCAGCTAACCGGCCGTTTTTTTTAGGCCGTCCGTAGCTTCCGCAGACTTTTACACTTTTCTGTAAAAGTCTGAGGAAGCTACGGACGGCCAAAAAAAAAACGGCCAGGTAGCTGAAACAATAATATAACTTAACTGAAAGATCCGGTAATAAAAAATAAAACATATATATATATATATATATATATATATATATATATATATATATATATATAATATAAAGTTGAATGTCTGTGTGTATGTGTGTGCGTGTCTGTCTGGTCACGAATAGGCTTCTATATGGTTGACTATTTTAAAAAATGTAGGCTGGCTCCTTGCAAATAAAGAGACAAGTGCATTTGTTAAGGAATAGAGAGAGGGAGAGAGAGAGAGAGAGAGAGAGAGGGGGGGGAGAGGTGAGTTATAGTATAGACACGTTGGCCGGAAGTAAAAGATCTGCTGATTTGATTGCGTGTGAGTCATGTGATCAGGTTAGCTGAATCGTTGAGATTTGATTTGGACTCAGAAGACAACGAACGGTTTCCCGTTGTCTCCTCCTCTTCACGGGGGGCACGAACGCTGACGTGTGTAGAAGAACCCACACAGGCCGATTTCACTTCCACCTTCTGCAGGACATCTGGAGAAAGTCAAATAAAACTATAGAACTAATTCCTTGTCTTGGAGTGATTGAATATTCATCCAAAAACAGGTATCAAGTCTCCCTCCAGGACGAGACATTTTCAGATGGTCCAACATCGAAGAAGCAGAGGTAGGTTCTGAAAATACATGTCACTCACACACGATTCCCTTTATGATACAACATATATATATAATATAAAACGTCATCTCTGCTAATCCATTATTAAAGATGACACATCAAACACACAACCCTTTATTATAGAGCAACAATGTAACAGATTGAGCACTACAAAAGTGGTGGACGAATGTTTGTTGAAGGCATTTGCGGATGCCGCTCCCGTGGGTTGATAGGTAGAACTGCCGTCAACGCGATGGGTCTAGGTTCACTCCTTGGCTAGGGATAGGTGCTAATCTAGCCACACTGATGAGTTGTGATGCAACTAAACAGTACTCTATGTGAAAGAATATATATATATAATATATGTATACACACACACGCACACACACACACACACACACACATATATATATATATATATATATATATATATATATAATTATTTATTTTGTTTTTTGGAAAAAGAAATCCAGCAGAGTGTTATATAATGGGGAAAATCCGAAAATTAGAGCATATATATATATATATATATATATATATATATATATATAATATAACTGTTTTATAATATATAATCCCATATCGCAATATAACTGTTTTATAATATATAATCCCATATCGCAATACAATATAACTGTTTTATAATATATAACTCCACATCACAATACAATATAACTGTTTTATAACAGTATATCAAATAGCCAATCTGTAGGCTTAAAATTGACAGAGTTACTGCGTAGGGAAATGTACACAGACACACAGACACACACACATACGGACACTTTAACTTTTATATATATATATAGATAATCCCACATCGCAAAACAATATAACTGTTTTATAATATATAATCCTACATCGCAATACAATATAACTGTTTTATGATAGATGAGACAAATCATTGGTACCGTCGGTTTAAAACCCGATAATAAGGACCGTTTTAGATACCTATATCAAGGTCTTTTCAGCCAATACTCATCTTTCTCTTAGTATTCCCTCAACATTCTATAATTCTTCTTAATATTTTTCATCCCTAATGAACCCTACGCTAGACACCGCATCTTCCCCATGCTACCTAGCACCTTCTCTACTCTTCTGGTGAGAAGCATTAGGCTTCGAAATGCCCTGGCATAAAGAGTCCCTTCTATCCCCCCAGATTTTTCTTGTATTCCATTATTCAATAAATGATCCATTCTATACTACCAATAAAAAGTTTTGTGACTTCGTTTCATACTCTTGTTGTCCTATTGTATAAGCTCCAATAATAATTGTTGAGCTTGGAATTATCCGGATAAGTCTCCTCTTGTGGAATTGAACTCTCTCTCTTCCTCGTACGCATTAAGCTATAGCTATATATATATATATATATATATATATATATATATATATATATATATATATATATATACTATAAAGCTGAATGTGTGTGTGTGTGTGTGTGTGTGTGTAGTCACGAAGAGGCTCCTATATGGTTTACTATTTTAAAAAACTGATTACATACAGTGATAGATGATGTATCGAGACACAGGAATGGGTATGTTTGATCTGGCAGAACAGTGGTTCATTAAAATTGTGGGGTCTGCGTTCGCGCCTGGTCCACAAAGTATGGAAATAAAAAATTAAAAAAAAAAAATCGTTTACAAGTGTTTTGATATAGATGTACATAAGAATACTTTGATAAGTATGGTTTAACTTAAATAGGGATGATATAATGAAATTGTGGGGTCTGCGTTCGCACCTGGCTTCCACAGAATGGAAATCGGCACACATTTTAATAAAGACTTTTCATATCTATCTGCGTAAGTATACTTTGATAATCATGTTTCAGTTTGAAGAAATATGGTATAATAAAATTATGGGGTGTTCGTTCGCACCTGACCTCCATAGAATGGAAATTTGTCACAAAGTTTAACAAGGTTTTTTTTAATAAAGATCCACAGAATATTGTGATAAGTGTTTTAGTGTGAACAGGTATTGTATAATAAATTGTGGGGTTTATCTATTTTATTTTTAGTTTCATCATATTTTGCTTTGGTTTTGATACCCCCAAATTCGAAGCTATCTCTTTACAACCCTTCCTTTTCATAACCTATCATACTTTCATAAATCAGAGTCCATTTTCTGAAGGCTGTTTTTGAACCCAGTCAACGGCGGGTACTTTTGCTAGTATATATATATATATATATATATATATATATATATATATATATATATATATATATATATAGTCTTATTCATAGTATTCCAAATTTTACTGAGTTTATATAATTGAAAATTCAGAAATCGTTCATATACCAATAAGTTTTAAGCCAAAAAGAGATGACTTAAACTGCAAGTTACAAAATTACTATATTTCATAATTGAACATTCATATATTGTTTTAACAAAAAGCAAGACACCAAGGAATGGATTGATACCAACTAATAGTGTATTTCATCGTTAGTTACAAATGTTTTAAGACTATTCGGACAAATTCAAACATCATGCCGTTTGAAAATTTTCACAAGAACAGCCTTTCGCCAGACTTATTGAATAAAAAACACTTTAACAATAAAACATTATGGAAACCATTTCCCTTATAAGGAAAAGAAAACAAGCGAATATATATATATATATATGTATATATATATATATATATATATATATATATATATATGTATATGTCAAAACATCGTTAATTCATTACTCGCTCAGCATCAGCCGTATAGCGTAATGGTGAGAAGCCTTGACTGTAATTAGGCGGTCGGGTTTCGATCCTAGTTTGAGGTAGTTGCCTGTCTAGCCGCACTGATGAGCTGCGAAACAGTACTGTATGTGGATATCTGTGTGCGTATATATATATATATATTTTTTTTTCAAGGTTGAAAAATATTCAAAAGACTAGAATCATTGAATTCAAACAAGGGTCGTTCATAGTGCTTAATCAAAGAGAGCAAATTTATAATTTTTATTTTGTTTATGTAAATATAGTCATGTCTTATGTACGCCATGATCACGTTGACACACCGGTTCCCGACAAGTCACCGAAGTTAAGCAACGTTTAATCTGGTCAGTACTAACTGAATGACCATTTAGCACTTCTATGTGCTGTATCTACTCTCCGCTTATCTTGGTATTATTTCCCGTCGTCCTGGACTTTTCCTTGCCACTTAACTCAAACAGTGCCGATTCAGGAGAAGTGTGGTTTCAGATTGCACAACCCCTGCCTCACAATTTCACGCGCAGCTGCCCCTACAGGGGGTATCCTTTGTCTTTCGAGACTGAACAGAGACATTGAGTCATATTTTGCAACGATGTGAAGTGAGTTTTGACATGATTAAAATCCGAAAATTGGAAGAGAAGCTGCAAATACCTTATAATATGTTTCCATTGCGCCATATTACAAGATATTTACAACTGCTCTTCCAATTTTCGGATTATAATCATGTCAAACCACACTTCAATTCCTTTTGACGGATGTATTGTTGCTTTTGTTTCTGATGAGTTAAGAGCATAATAGATTCACTGATTGATATAATAATTAAGTGATTGATTTTGCGCTACGAAACATATACTGTCAAGAATTGTATATGTCAACTGGATTAAAGGAATAAATTATCAGATGGTCACCATCATGAACTTTAGAATATAGTCTTTTTGTCATTTATTCACTATGCTGCTCTGTAATTACATTGAACTTCTTAAATAAGGATTGGTATATATTATAAGAAAATATATTTCCACAGATATATATATCTCATTGCTGATGTTATTCTCTATCTATATAAGAACCAGGTACGTCCAAGGATGGAGTACATGTGGACAAGAGCTGCTAGAAAGACATTATTCTGCCTTGTTGGAGTTCAAAATAGACTTCGTAGCCTGGTAGGGGATGTCCTTTTCTCTTCCCTGCAACCTCTTTCTAATAGAAGAGGCGTTACGAGCCTGTGTCTGCTTTATCGTTATTTACATGACAAGTGCTCGTCTGAGACTCAATCTATGGTCCTCCCTCGCCAAACTTTCATGAAAAACCCTCGTCTAGCTGAAACCACTATCAATAATTTCCCCCACTCATTATCTATGCCTAAACCTAAACGTAGATTCCACGAACAAAACTTATGTCTTTTGAACTTTACGCCTGTGGAATTCTGTTCTGTTTTCTTGCTTTCTAACTGACTTCAAGTCCAACGTAAACAAATTCTTGTTCAGCTGTCACTTAATAATTCAATTTACCAAATTTCCACTACAAACGATTACTATGATATTGTCCCATTGATTACCGTACACTCATTAATCCTTATCCTCGAGTAGCATTCGGGCCTTGATAAGTGGTGACTTATATATATATTATATATATAACATAATATAACATAAAACCTACTATAGTATATAGTTCAGGCCATATTTAATACCCGAGGAACTGGTACCATGTTCAGGACCAAATAATCGATTCAAAAACATCCGCAAGACACAGAGAAACCAAGTCACACCAAACGATATTCTCATTCTATAACTTTCTAGTAAAATAATTGTATATTGTAGGTATGATTTTATATGGACCTTTTTATCATGAGGTGTAGCGAACAAAGTATTATGGTATCTGATCGGTGCTCATTCGAAAGAAACAGAGTTATAGCAGGACGTTGTTTGCCATTAGATGCTAGACTTACGAGTAAATTAAAGATTTTCAATTACAATGTGATTTTATTATTTGTATTGAACTATGTAGCACAATATTACTTTCTGACTATTTATTTGTATTTATTTATCACATTTGGGTCAGTTCTATATTTAAAATACAATTGACGCTATTTTCATAGTAACGTTTATAAACGAATATTTGCTGCCTGGGATTTGCTTTTCTCTAAAAAACTGATTTTTCTCTATACTTAAAAACAACAGCTTTATGAAAACATATTTGTTGATGCAATATATTCCTTATTCCGTGGAATTTCCACGGGTCCTGCTAGTGTATAATCAATTGTCTATTGTAGATATGATTTTTACATATAAGAAATGGTCAGATTCTTGCGTTCGTCTTTGATATCGCCACCGAAGAAGAATGATTTCGCCGCTAGTTCAAAGTTGAGCGACAACTTACCACGAGTCTTGAAAGTTTACTCAGATCAAATGCCGAGTTCTGTATTAAAAGCATTGTTCTTCGCTGAGTCAGACCAGATGTCCAATTTGTGCAAGGAGTGGGTTTGTGGTTGGAAGTTGGAACAATCTCGGAGACTAAAGAGACTGGAATGCCTGTCCGTTCCGTTCCACCTGCCACCTCTTTCTATTGCATTTAAAAGGCCTCGTATGGGCGGAAGGGTCAGGGAGTGGTTTTTATAGGACCCGGCGCCTAATTCACTAGTTTGCAGGTCCTTGTTCGTAACATTATTAAAGCAGACGCGGGCATTTTGGGGAACTAATGACCAAATTGCAAGATGGCAATTTAATTTTTTGGCTTTCGTAACGGAAGTTCTCAAAAGGCAACTGCGCATGCGTGATATTGGCAAAATGGTACGAAGTTGGGAAATAACAGTGCGTTTCATTCACACCTTTACTGTTTTCGTTTTGTTCATTCTTCCTTTCTCCCGTTTTCTCTCATCGCCATGGTCTCTGTTCCTTCTTCTTGCTATTATTTAGATTAATATTAATTACTAATTAATTAATACTAATTACGAATTAATATTAATTACTAATTAATTAATATTAAATATTAAAAAGATTATTATATTAAATATTAAACAAAAACATTAATACAAATATCTAGATGATTTCACTTCTTTCAATTTCATATTTTTGTTGTTGTTGTTCGTCATCATCATCATCATCATCTTTTTTATCATAGTCAGCATTATCAGCATCCTTCTCCTCCATTTCCTATTCTTCTTCTTCTTCTTCTTATTATTATTATTATTATCATTATTCACTCATTAGAAGTTTCTTTTAGAAAAACATCTGGTATTCCCTGGAATCATAGGGATAAAAAGTCTTCCCCAAATTTCCAGCAATAACCTTTGCAAATAAGTTTGCGAGATCACAATAGTCGTTTACCCATTGATTTCTCGTTGGGTGCGAGCATTGATCTTCGCACCCATCAAGTGGGGGTCCGCTTAGTAGTTACATGTGCCACATTCAAAGATTTCTCTTAGATAAAAACTTGTGTTGTTATCTAGAGTATAAGTGACAAGTCTCCTCAAAATTCCAGTCCTCTCCATAACTTTCGATAACCTTTGCAGATGAATTTGCGTTATCGCAACAGCAACTTACCATTAATTTCTCAATAGTAACGATCATTAGTCTTCACTGGAATTTGAGGGAGAATAAGCCTCCTCAAGGCCTCAGTCTTCTTTGCACTTATCCATCGGAGGTCTGTCTAGTGCTTTCTCTCCTCGGTTTTTCCATCATCCTTGACCTTCCTCATTTATTTGGTGTGGTGCCAGTTTATAATGGCATGCACCAACAAATACATAAAAAGGGAGGTTAACTTACAACTACATCGTTTCAGTTTTTATGATTCCATGTGATATTCTTCCGTGTCGTTTTTTTTGTTGTCCAGTTTGTGTCTTTAGAAAATGCGTGTTAATCTCCGCATTCAAGAGTTTTCCTTAACATTTTTGTAGTTTTTATTATTGTTATCTGCTGTATCTTCTCGGCTATCTCTCTGATTCCAATCTCTCCCATTCTTTTTTCAAAGTTTTTCGGTATTGTTCCTAGTGCTCCTACTATTAGTGATATTATCTTGACTTTGTTTATTTACCAGATCCTCTTAGGCCCTCTGGCCAGTTCCGTGTATTTGCTCCGCTTCTCCGTCTCCGTGATCTTCACTCTGTGATCTGCTGGAACGGCAAAATCTACACTGTGGTAGGACTTTTCCTTCTTGTTAACTATTATGATTACAACCGGTCTCCTCCTTCTCCTCCTCCTCCTCCTCCTCTTCTTCTTCTTCTTCTTCTTCTCTCTTTTTCTGCAAAACATTTATGTTCTTACACTCTTCGTTTATTTCTCTGTTTTATTACTTGCTGTTTTTTTTCTTTCTCATTCTTACTTTAACTCTCCTTCTCCTTGGTTAGGAACAAAGTGTAGTATCTGTACTGATACGCCGTCTGACTTATTATGTCCCCAATCAGCGAAAAAGAAGTATTCCTAGACAAGGTAATTTTTTTGTATCGTTGTTCCAACCCACTTCGCCTTTTTGTAAGTGAGCTGGATTGTTCCGACATAAAAAAAAAACTTGAAAGTGAATAGGAATTTCATTGTTGAATAGTCAGGTGTAGATTGGCTCCAAAATGAGTATATTATATAGTCAGGTGGGATTATATATTATAAAACAGTTATATTGTATTGCGATGGGGGATTCTATATTATAAAACAGTTATGTTGTATTGCGATGTGGGATTCTATATTATAAAACAGTTATATTGTATTGCGATATGGGATTATATATTATAAAACAGTTATATTGTATTGCGATGTGGGATTATATATTATAAAACAGTTACATTGTATTACGATGTAGGATTATATATTATAGAACAGTTATATTGTATTGCCATGTGTGATTATATATTATAAAACAGTTATATTGTATTGCGATGTAGGATTATATATTATAAAACAGTTATATTGTATTGCGACGTGGGATTATATATTATAAAACAGTTATATTGTATTACGAGGTGGGATTGTATATTATAAAACCGTTATATTGTATTGCGATGTGAGGTTATATATTATAAAACAGTTATATTGTATTGCGATGTGGGATTATATATTATAAAACAGTTATATTGTATGGCGACGTGGGATTAAATATTATAAAACAGTTATATTGTATTGCAATGTGGGATTATATATTATAAAACAGATATATTGTATTGCGATGGGGGATAATATATTATAAAACAGTTATATTGCATTGCGATGTAGGATTATATATTATAAAACAGTTATATTGTATTGCGATGGGGGATTATACATTATAAAACAGTTATATTGTATTGCAATGTGGGATTATATATTATAAAACAGTCATATTGTATTGCGATGTGGGATTATATATTATGAAACAGTTATATTGTATTGCGATGTAGGATTATATATTATAAAACAGTTATATTTTATTGCGATGTGGGATTATATATTATAAAACAGTTATATTGTAATGCGATGTGGGATTGTATATTATGAAACAGTTATATTGTATTGCAATGTGAGGTTATATATAATAAAACAGTTATATTGTATTGCGATGTGGGATTATATATTATAACACAGTTATATTGTATTGCGATGTGGGATTATATATTATAAAACAGTTAAATTGTATTGCGATGTGGGATTATATATAATGAAACAGTTATATTTTATTGCGATGTAGGATTATATATTATAAACCAGTTATATTGTATTGCGATGTGTGATTATATATTATAAAACAGTTATATTGTATTGCAATGTAGGATTATATATTATAAAACAGTTATATTGTATTGCGATGAGAGATTATATATTATACAACAGTTATATTGTTTTGAGATATGGGATTATATATTATAAAACAGTTATATTGTATGGTGATGTGGGATTATATATTTTACAACAGATATATTGTATTGCGATGTGGGATTATATATCATAAAACAGTTATATAGTCTTGCCATGTGTGATTATATATTATAAAACAGTTATATAGTATTGCGATTTGGAATTATATATTATAAAACAGTTATATTGTAGTGCGATGTAAGATTATATATTATAAAACAGATATATTGTATTGCGATATGGGATTATATATTATAAAACCGTTATGTTGTTTGTTGATGTGGGATTATATATTATAGAACAGTTATATTGTATTGTGATGTGGGGTTATATATTATAAAACAGTTATATCTTATTGCGATGTGGGATTATATATTATAAAACAGTTATATTTTATTGCGATGGGGGATAATATATTATAAAACAGTTATATTGTATTGCGATGTGGGATTATATATTATAAAACAGTTAAATTGTATTGCGAAGTGGGATTATATATTATGAAACAGTTATATTTTATTGCGATGTAGGATTATATATTATAAACCAGTTATATTGTATTGCGATGTGGGATTATATATTATAAAACAGTTATATTGTATTGTAATGTAGGATTATATATTATAAAACAGTTATATTGTATTGCGATGAGAGATTATATATTATACAACAGTTATATTTTTTGAGATATGGGATTATATATTATAAAACAGTTATATTGTATGGTGATGTCGGATTATATATTATAAAACAGTTATATTGTATGGTGATGTCGGATTATATATTTTACAACAGATATATTGTATTGCGATGTGGGATTATATATCATAAAACAGTTATATTGTATTGCCATGTGTGATTATATATTATAAAACAGTTATATGGTATTGCGATTTGGGATTATATATTATAAAACAGTTATATTGTATTGCGATATGGGATTATATATTATAAAACAGTTATGTTGTTTGTTTATGTGGGTTTATATATTATAAAACAGTTATATTGTATTGTGATGTGGGATTATATATTATAAAACAGTTATATCTTATTGCGATGTGGGATTATATATTATAAAACAGTTATATTGTATTGCGATGTAGGATTATATATTATAAACCAGTTATATTGTATTGCGATTTGAGATTATATATTATAAAACAGTTACATTGTATTACGATGTGGGATTATATATTATAAAACAGTTATATTGTATTGCGATGTGGGATTATATATTATAAAACAGTTATATTGTATTGCGATGTGTAATTAGATGTTATAAAAAAATTATATTATATTCCGATGTAGTATTATATATTATAAAACAGTTACATTGTATTGCGATGTGGGATTATATATTATAAAACAGTTATTATGTATTTCGATAGAGGATTATATATTATAAAACAGTTATATTTTATTGCAATGTGGGATTATATATAATAAAACAGTTATATTGTATTGCAATGTGGGATTATATATTATAAAACAGTTATATTGTATTGCGAGGTGGGATTATATATTATAAAACAGTTATATCTATTGCGATGTGGGGTTATATATTATAAAACAGTTATATTGTATTGCGATATGAGATTATATATTATAAAACAGTTATATTGTATTGTGATGTTTGATTATATATTATAAAACAGTTATATTTTATTGCGATGTGGGATTATATATTATAAAACTGTTATATTGTATTGCGATTTAGGATTATATATTATAAACCAGTTATATTTTATTGCGATGTGGGATTATATATTATAAAACAGTTATATTGTATTGCTATGTAGGATTATATATTATAAAACAGTTATATTGTTTTGCGATGTGGGATTATCTATATATATATAAAAGTGAATGTGTCCCCATGTGAGTGTGTGCCTATGTGTCTCTGTAAATTACCCTACGCAATAACTCTGTCAATTTTAAGCCTACAGAGTCGATATTTGATATACAGGGTACTGGGATTTGGGAAAATCGATGTGCTTAATTTTTGAACAGAAATTTGGCGATTAAGGGGTCAAAGTTCAACATTTTTACCTTTGAGAACTGTACCAAATCATCCTACAATTTTGGGTCTAAACACGTGAAAGTTTAGATATAGGTTTCTCGGACATGGATCTAACTTAATTATTTTTATTTGAGCCCTAAACAATAAATGTTAAGGGGTCATAAATGGAGTCAAACTTAAAAAAAATTGGCCGTTTTTTTTTTTTAGCTCAACATACACCTACAAACACCCGGGCAACGCCGGGCACTCACTGCTAGTATATTATAAAACAGTTATATTGTATTGCGATGTAGGAAGATATTGTTCTTATGTATACTTGTTTAGCCAGAGGATATGATGTTGACGTAAAAACTGAGTCGTGTTGTACCAGAGAGTTCTCACACGGTTACATATTACAGTTCATACATAAGAAAAATAATATATGCTTCATACCTTTCCTCTTCAAGAGTTCTTTTATCTTCACGTGATAAAACATGAAATGATTGACACCATAGCCAATTGAACTCTCTGTTCTTCCTTCTTTTTTGAAAGCACAGAACAACAATTTATATTTTTAAAATATAAATTTATTTCAGTTGTCTCAATTGGTCTTCACAAAGAGTCTACATTACATGTCTACATGTTTATTCTTCCCAGCCTCGCTTCCCGGCTTCGCGTACGTCTACGTCTATTGACTCTTGTGGTCAACTCCAACTCTTCGACTCTAAACTTCCCGACCTCTTGACCTCAGTTCCGGTAAGTCATCATTCAAAAAGAACACGTATGCCTTACACACGACCTTTCCACGCCTGCCTGCCCAAGATTATTTTGCTTATATTTACGTAAAAATCCTAAAACCCATTGCTACACTTTATTCTATAAACAATAAATAACTCCCAATATAAACTATTTTAAGAATATCATTGAATACATACATAAATAGATAGATAGATAGATCGATAATAACTAATTAACTTTTAACAGTGTTAATTATTGAACATTATTTTTCGTATTGATTGGATAAATCGAACCAATTTTCTTGAGTGTTATTCGCACAACGTTTCGATTGATGTAATCTCCGAGCTTCTCCAGGTGTATCTTGGCGAACTTTGGAATGTGCAAAGAATTTCAAACGGTTGAATGTTCTCGTACTGCCAATCATGACCGGCTAGAAGTCCCAAATAATTTGCAATTGTATTTTGAGAACTGTGTTCGTAATCTTTCCCTTCTTCGTTTCCTTTTATCTTTCTTCTCCTCCTCTTCCTGCTTCTTTTTCTTCTTCTTCTTCTTCTTCTTCTTCTTCTTCTTCTTCTTTTCTTCTTCTTCTTCTTCTTTTACTTCTTCTTCTTCTTCTTCTTCTTCTTTTTCTTCTTCTTCTTTGTCTTATTCTTCTACTTCTTCTTCTTCTTCTTCTTCTTCTGTTTTTTCTTGTTGTTCTCCTTCTTCTTTTTCTTATTCTTTTACTTCTTCTGCTTCTTCTTTTTCTTCTTCTTCTTCTTCTTCTTCTTCTTCTTCTTCTTCTTCTTCTTCTTCTTCTTCTTCTTCTTCTTCTTTCATTTATTTTTCTTCCAGCAATTTGCCTCACATCCGTGTCTCACGTGCTTTCTTACTCTCTCTGTATAATTCCCTTTAAATCTTCTTTCGTGAACTTTTTATAGATTCCTTACTATTTACGTTCTTACAATTTTATCGCCCCCCCCACCTTTTTCACTCTCTCTATCTTTCTCTCCTCTAATTTTCGGTATTTCTAAGTATTTTTGTAGTTATTGCTGTTGTCCCTCCTCATCCTCATCCTCCTTCTCCCCCTTTCTCCTTATCCTACCTTCCTTTTGATAAGACAAACACCTGACACAACTCATATACTTACACGCAAATGTTGATTCTATATATCATTAGCATTTCATGATATTTGTCATTTAATTATCAGTTCCGTAATAGATCATAATTACTTTTGATTTTCACAGTCTTCAAAATATTTCATGCACACATATGACATCACGCATGATATAGATAACACATAAGCACACACACACACACACACACACACACACACAAACAAGCACACACACACAAACACACACACACATATATACACACACAAACACACACACACCCACATATATACACATAGAGGGTGGAAAGATGAAAGTGTCGCCCTATAGAAAAGAACACTACAGCTTTATTTTTAAATTTTTTATTGAAAAAAAAAATCACTTCGTGTAACTTGATTATGTAGTTGAGCTAAAAGCTACTCAATGTTGTCGCCTTCAGCCTCAATCACCACGATACGGGTCCGCAACTGGGAGCGTTCCTTGACCACAAGCGCTGGCGGGAGTTCGGCAAATACTCAGCGGATAGCGATGATCACGCTAGCTTTGGTGTTGTGCGACGTCATGTTGGTGATGTTTTCGAGGTATGAGCAAACGAAGTAGTTCATCAGGTTTAGGTCGGTGGGGGAGGGGGCAGTAGCATTCCCTTTGTAGCCCAGCCTGGGTCTCTTTGGACTTGTAGGCCGGTGCCCAGTCCTGCGGCCACACCCAGGGTCGACCAGTAGTCACCTAATTGCAGCAGGGGATCACCACACTCTTCTAGACATTCAGGTACACTTTGGTGTTGACTTTCAAGCCGACTTCGAAGGTCGCATGATGTGGTCCTCACTTAAAGCTACACCGAAGATCATAACCATGGCCGGAAACTTTGTTTTCATCACCCTGGGCACGTCCTTGTTATCTGTGGCAATCTAGCGATGCATTTGGAGGGTGCTGGCAATGATTTTGTGAGCATAACTTGGGTCAGTAAAGAGCATGAGTTGTACAGCGGCGCTTCTCCGATCTTGCTCGATTAACAATGTGTCACTTT
>NC_136504.1:108044639-108049639 GCF_053919585.1 Euprymna scolopes
TGCTTTTTTCAGTTAGTGTTGCTAATATCCTCGCAAGCCAGCTATCTCACAGCTCCTGCTGATATTTTTCAACGCCCTCATAAACCCTGTATATCGTTTTATTGTAGGTCAATATGTTTTAAATATTGAAATTGCTATCAAAAGCAAAATACCGATGAACCGCCCCCTTAAGTAAGACACTTTATCAAATCTCCAACACTAATGATTACTATGATTCTACCCCCTTGATTACTGTACACGCCATCGACTTATATGAGCATTTAGAGCGAGCTTTCTCATACGAGAGTCCCTTTAAAAGTAAGCTTCATATGTTTTTAAACTTAAAAAGTTGAAAAGCAACGAAGACGGAAGTGGTACCATTGAAACGCGCAAAGTTTTGTGCTCTAAAATGCATTTTTCTACATAGTAAACATTATTCTCAATGCACTTTTTCTAGCGATGAAAAATGGGTCTTTATGAGCATTTAGAACTGGTTTTCTGACCCGAAGCTTGTTCCAAAAGTAAAACCTCTTATTAAAAAAAAAACTTGAATAACTATGAAAATGGGAATGGTACCCTTGAAACGAGCGACTTTTACCCCCTCAAAATTTATTTTTCTACATATTCATCACTATTCTATACGCAGTTTTGCCAAGAATTCAATGACGCATTTCTACTTCTGACGTATGTACATGTCAGGAGTTGCTTTCTTAGTGTCACACCGTCAATATCTGCAAGAGGAAGATGAAACTTTCAGGTTATAAATTAATGAGATCAGTTATCATAAAAATGCAATTTGCAACTTTATATGATACGTTAGGGTGAAATGAACTTAATTGCGAAACGTCTCTTGTATTGTACAAAACACGACTTTCGAAAATAAATTGAGAAACTTGTAAAATACGAGATCACCAATGCAAAGGATCAGTGTGTGAATAGGAAGTGAGAAATATCTTGGGAAAACGAAAGCGCAAGAAGGTTAATGAGACAAAAACAAGGAGCGAATGGCGATGGATGTTGTCGGTGACGAAGAATGACCACTGACCGCTCCAACATGTTCGGTTGTCCACTTACACGCGGATTTATTCTGGCCATTAAATTTGAATCACACCAGGAAGGAAATGCGCGTAACCATCGCTTGACCTGCTCGCCTTTGACCGATGAATGACAACTAGCCTAGAGCAAAATGCTCAGCCCTCCATATTCACAAGTCAAAGTGATCAGAACCAGAAAGAAGAAAGTTATTCGACTAAAAATCATTGTTGTAGCGTCAAACTCCAGACTCTAGGGTCCTGATTTCGAAACTTGCTATCAACCACGCTAATGAGTAGTATAACGACGAAACACGTGTGATTGGGTAATTATTTTTAATAAGACCATATATGTCGTTCTGGGGGAGACATACACGTGATGTGTAGATTATTGCCAATTAGCATTTAGGTACAATGCTTTCCGTTCAAACGCATTTTAGACAAAATAAATAAATAAATAACATCTAACAAATGTAATACAAATAGTACTAGTGGGAATTGGTTTAGTGGTAGAAGCTCTACACTACGGGGTTTCCGTTTTAAATCTGGCTAAAATCTACCCTCTTGATGAGTAGCATAACGGCGAAACACATGTTCATCGATAAAGATACATTTATTTAAATATATTATTATTTACTCAACAAGAGCAGTCACACAGGTCATTATCAAAGATTTCTCTTTGAGAACAACTTGTGGTGTTCTCTGAACCTGAGTGACAACAAGCCTCCCCAGATTTCCAGTACTCTCAACTTCTATCGAAGAAGAATATGCGTTATCTAAAGCCGTTAGCATTAATTTCTCATTGGCAGTGACCACTGGTATCCATTGGGATTTGGGTGACAATAAGCCTTGTCAAGATTCCAGTCCTCTTAGCTCTCATCCAGCAGAGATCTGGCTAGTGTTTTCTCTGCTCAGTCGTTCCACCCTGCTTGACCCTCCCCTCATTATTTGATGGGGGTACCCGTCTATGGTAACACACACACGCCAAAAGTGAGGCGGTATCTTATAATCGTACATTTTAAGTTTTCACGATTCCATGTCAGGTCCTTTTCTGTTTTAAATTTGTAGCCATTTTTGTGTGTTCAGTTTATGTGTCTAGTTCGTATGTGTTAGTTTCCACACTCAAGGGTTTTCCTTAATATTTCTAAAGTTTTCATTATTGAAATTCGTTGAATTTTCTCGGCCATCCCTCTGGTTCCAATCACTCCCATTCTTTTTTCAAAGTTTTTCGGTATTGTTCCTAGTGCTCCTACTTATAACGGTGTTATCTTAGCTTTTTGCATTTACTAGATCCTCTTAGGCTCTCTGGCTAGTTCAGTGGATTTGCTCCGCTTCTCATTCCCCTTGATATTCCCTTTATGGTCCATTGAAACGGCAAAATCTACAATGAAGCAGGACTTTTCCTTCGTGTTAACTATTATGATATTCGGCCTTCGTTACTTGGATCGGTTTATCTATTTTTATATCCATTTCCCATTGGATTTTGTGAATTTCATTTTCCAGCACTGCTTTTGCTTGTGCCATTTGTATGAGTGTTGAAGATGCAATCGTGTGCATAATTACTGCCTTCCACATTTGATCGTGTCTATTTGGGCTAGTTTGCTGCATTCGCTAATTATGTGGTTTATTGTTTCGTCTCTTTGTCCGCAGTGTCTAAATTTGCTGTTTTCTTGTGCTCGCTCGATCCTTTCTTAGATTTGGTTCGGTCTACGAGGGGCGTGCAATAAGTAATGCCCCTGACCCACTTCCCATTTCAGTAGAGCAACGAAACTTGGCACAGTTATTAGGCTTTCTCTACATAGGAACCACCCAGGGTTATGAATTTCTCCCATCGTTTGATACAGCTCTAGAGACCGTTTTTGTAGAACACATCACCATGGTCCTCCAACCACGACATGACTTCAGAAATCAAGGCTGCATCATCTGGGAAACGCTTTCCTTTCAAAAACAACTTCATGGCTTGGAAGAGGTGAAGTCAGAGAGTGCAAGGTCAGGAGAGTAGGGAGGATGGGGGAGGATTTAATAACCACACGCTCGTGCTTCTGATCTGGCGACATGTGAATTGTGGACCGGAGCGTTGTCCTGCAGGAGGAGGGTACGTTTGCTGATCTTGCCCCGCCTCTTGATTTTAATAGCTTCCCTTAGTTTCCTCAAAAGTGAAGCATAATAGGCTCCTGTAACTGTGGTACCCTTTGCCAAGAAATATGTCATCACTATTCCGTCCTGGTCCCAGAAGACTGTGAGCATGACCTTGCCAGCGGAGGGCTTCACCCTTGCCTTCTTTGAAGGTGGTGAATCCAAGTGCTTCCACTGCATTGACTGGGCTTTGGTCTTTGGATCATAGTGATGGACCAAGGTTTCATCCTGTGTAATCAGTCTTTTGAAAAACTTTGACTCATCTTCTTGGCACATCTCCAAATTCATCCTCGAGTATTTGACGCGTTCTCTGGATGGTGTGAGCAACCTGGGAATCCATCTGGCAGACACCTTATGCATATGCAAATGGTCATGAATGATAGTTTCCACAGACTCTGTACTAATCTTGATATCTTGGGATATTTGGCGAATAGTAATGGGCCGATCTTCCAAAATGGCAGCTTCAACTTGACGGACAGATGCCTCAACAATGGTAGAAGGGGAACGACCAGGTCTGGGAGTTGTTTCCACAGACTTCCGGCCATGTTTGAATTCACGATGCCAGCGTTTTACAAGGTCATATAATGGGGCATTATCACCATAGTTTCTTTCATTTCATCAAAAGTCTCCTGTGGTGTGCGTCCTTTCAAATACAAAAACCAGATCACTGCTCGACATTCAACAGGTTCTATTTCACACCTGACTCAGTTCAACCACCTGTAAAACAGAAACCACAATTAGTTCAGAGCTGTAATTAGCCACATAACCCGTAGATATATAAATCATTGCACATGCAAAATTTCAGCTAGATCAGACAACTGGAAGTGGGGCAGGGCCATTACTTATTGCACGCCTCTCGTAATTGCGTTGTTTTGTGCAGTTGTTATTAGGGATTCAGTTTCCCTGTTTAGGTTTTCTTTTGTTTAGCCATTTGCATATGTTTTCCTTAGTCTCATGTTTTGTAATCCTTATGAATCGTCAGTGTAGCTGTTTCTCTTTCCATTTTTCTTCCTTCGTCTTATTTCTCGTCTATTGTTTTCTATTTTGTTTGTTTTTTCCGTCGCTCTTGCTGCAGTGATTATTCTTTCGGTGTCCTGCATTATGTATTTTTTGTGTGTTATTTACAGTTTTCTATACAAACCACCCCTCTTCCTCGGTCTTTTCTTTTTACACATAGTCGGTCAGTTTCATCCTCTGGGTTCAGTGTATTGTGCATTGTCATGAGTTTCCTAGTTTTCTGGTCGAGATTCCTCAGTTCTTCTTTGCTCCAACTTATAAACTGCCAAGAGTATTTTACTAGCGACACTGACTACGTGTTTATTCCTTTCTAAGTTTCTACTATATAGTTTAATTTCGAGGAGTTTTCTTGTTCTTCTGAGGTATTCCTTTCAAATTTTCTCTTTGCATTTCTGTTGTTTTGATGGTGTCTGCTTCTAGCACTCCCAAGTATTTGCAACTATCATGTTCACCTAATTCCCCTTTCTCTGTTTGATTGGATAATACTATACCTTCTGTTGCTTCCAGTTTTCCTCTCCTCATGGCCAGCAGTGCGCACTTTTCAATATCGAATTCCATTCAAATATCCTGGCTAAAGAATCTTGTCGTATTCTGTTTTTTGTTTTTGCAAACAGTTTCAGGCCATCCATGTGGTGTTTCATTCTTTCATCTGTATTAGTGAACTTGTATCCGGCTTGGCATTCTATAATAATACTAATCTGGGTAAATTAAAATATGTTTAAACGTATTGTACGATCGGGCACTGTCGGGCGTCAAACTAGTACATACATATACATACATAAAATCAATTGGTTTTTATTAGCGATTTTGTTGTATTTAATTCTTACGCTTGAGGGA
>NC_136504.1:108054639-108072139 GCF_053919585.1 Euprymna scolopes
CCGACATTTATCAAAATAACTAATACCCGACACCCTCTTCCCGCAAAACGCCTGGGTCACCACTAACCAACGTCTGTCTGGTGTTGCCCTTTATCTTCTATTTTCTCTCATTCAATGCGGTCACTGATCACTTCAAGGCATCGGTTCGCTCAAATAAAGGAACATGGCCTCCAAATATCCTGTTTTCAAGCAAAAAGATTGATTGTCTTTTAATCCTAGCGAATTCTTATTCGCCTTAATTTACGAGAAATGGCGCGCGAAAGATTCCTATTATAATCGTTCTCCCTTTCTGGTCACACATTATCTCTCCCTCTCTCCTAGGCACAGTGCTTCGACCTTCTTCAAATGCAGACTCTTTCGCGACAGATATGGCCGGTTGTAATTTTATTCCATTATTTGGAATTTCAAGCTTTTACCCTAAACGACCTTTTACGAACTGGATTCTTTGCAATGTCACAAAGTTCTAACTTTGTTAAAAGTAGAGGACAGGTCATTCAACTGTGACATCTTTCCACACTTACCGGATATCTGCATGTAAAAATAAAAGCAAAAAAAAAACAAAAACAAGTGGTATGCAAGCTCCCCCCCCGTGAGTGTTCAGCATTTGACCCCCCTCTCACCTTTCATTTATCCCCCAAAGTCTCTAAGGGACGTCAAATCCTGGTGAAAACGAACAAACGGTGCCGTTTTAGACCGTAAATTTAAGTTCTGCACCATGCAAAAAAAAAAAAAAAAAAAAAAAGAAATAACTATGTCTATCATTTGCCCCTCCCCCCACATTTAGCCTCAAAAGTCCCTAAGGTCTTAACATATTTAAATTTGAGTTGAGCACCATGCAAAACTGCTAAATAGACATACACAGAAAATTTTGGAGTGTTTTTATTAGCCATAAAAGAGCCCCTGGGGCACACCCAAGAGTTATCGCAAAATATAGACAAACAAAATTATATAGAAACCAGTTAGTTACAACTTTTTCAGAAAGTTTTATAAAAATCCAAGTCTTGTTTTTTAATAAGCACAAAAGTGTCAATTTTAGTCGATTTAGCCCGAAAGGAACCACTAGGGGGGCATCGGAGTTTTCCCGGAAAATTCGTTGTTACCTTTTTTTTTTTACTTATATCATGTTTAATGTTTGTGCAAAATTTAAAAAAATTCCAAGGCGGTGTTATGGAGAAAAGTGCGGACAGACCAACGGACGAAAGAACAAAGGTGAATTTACAGGTCCACTCTCCTTTTGTCGGGGAACTCAAAATAACTGACACAAAAACACTTAGGACAAAATTATTTTTATATATAACGGCTTGCATTAACTACTGTTGATTTTATAAAATTATCTTTAAATAATGACTTCACTTAACGTTTCAAATACAAAAGTCAAGTATCATGGTTAAATTGTGCTCTAAACAGAAACATTCATAATATTCATTTGTGAACGCGTCCCTGTCATATAAAAGAACCTCGTACTGATTTTACATGCCTGACCTTACTGCTTGTGCGGTGATAATTGCTTCAATTAAAGTTTAAAAAAATCAAGTTTGACGGTGCAACTGTGCTCTTAACAGAAACATTTATTTCAAACGCGCTCCTGCCGTACTGTTGATTTTATGTGTCGCGCCTTTCGGGTTGTGTTGTAACAAAACCTTTCAAATGCACTTGTGATTATAGAGTCTACAAGGTGTTAACTTGGGTCAAAATCACCTATTCCTTCTTTCAATGGATTTCTTAGATTATCGATTATCGATACTTATCGAAAACATTTCGACACAAATCCCATTTAATAACACTACGAGGCGCATAAAATACATCCGTGTGAAATTTCATAAGATTCGGCCAAGCCGTTTCGAGTCCATAAGGAAAGAAAAAAAAACACACAGGTCCACACAAGTATCATTTATTACCTTCTGCAGTAAGACGTTGTTCTACAGTAATTTTAAGAGACGGCGAACGTTAAGTTTACAACTCTATTTTCTTTAATTGAAGATTTAGCAACTATCGGTTATTTGGAGTTCAGCTTAATTTGGCAAGTCATCACGAAGAGAGTGACACCCGAGCAGCGTTTGTAAATTGTGCGCAATACAATAATTTACTGAGAGAAATCTTTAATAAACGGATGATTTCACGGAAGAGACCTGACAAATTTCCACCTTGTTCAGTCGATTTTACCCCATTAGACTATTTTCTTTCGGAATATGTAAATTCTCATGTCTACGTTTATAACCAGACAGAATAGACCACGTAGAAGACAACAGTCATTGCGTTATTGTCGAAATACACCTTAATTTAATGGGCAGAGTGTGTAAATGTTGAATCTTTAATTACACCTTAGAGGCAAGAGCCGTCAGGATAATATGCCAGAAATCGTATTTAAATTTTAAATGTAGAAAATTAATATTTGAAATAAGCCACATATTTGTATAATAAAATTCTATTTTTGTGATTTATTTTAGTTTAAAGTAAACTGCATCAAAAATAAATAAAAGAAAACAGCGTTTACTATCTTGGATATTTAGTGTTGTTTTCGTTGAAATAACCGTGAAGTGACCGTTCTGACATGCACCGATGTAAATATAACTAAATACAAATTTTAAGCTACGGATGGCAAATCGTGTAACATTAAAATCTCTGCGTTGTTTGTGGCGGCCACAGAGAAATGTCCATTCTACACGTACACCCTACTGTGCACTTGTAAATTCACATAAGAGAAATTTATTTAAATATTAGCATGTCCCCCACCCCGGCATTGCCCAGTCGTAAAACACACTTAAATATGATATTTTGATTAATAAATATTTCGTATTTATATATTATATTGTGCTCAATATATTATAGTGTGCCCAATATATAGGAATGATTGAAAATTATATCTATCTATCTATCTATCTATCTATCTATCTATCTATCTATCTATCTATCTATCTATCTTTACACACACACACACACATACACACACACACACACATATATATATATATATATATATATATATAGTCAGTTATAAAATATACATGGCGATTAAGTTACACTGAATATTCCGCGTTTCATCTACTCGAGGACTTTTCAGGCTTATGCGCGAATTTTGTGGTTATCTGTCGTTTTTATATACGCACCTTCTATTGAGATTTTAGTTAGCCAATCAGCTTTCTAGTATCCACCGCACCCTTCCTATCAGCCAATGAACATGCACTTATCGGACAAAGGCCTATTTGACCTCTTGTTGACCTGTTCCTTTGTGTATGCTCTATTTAGCCTGGATATCTAGTTTCTAGATAAATCGGCTTTGTGCCTAATTTCCTCGGCGGGGGAGCAAATAAATACCAACCCCACATATAAGACCTTGGTCAATGTAGGGGTAACCCTTCATACTAATTGTCACTATCCAGCTCCCTTACTCCCCTGGGAGTTAGTCCCCATTTCCCCCTCACTCCTTACATTAAAAAAAATCGGCCTTGTGCAGAATTGTTCGGTGGGGGCGGGAGCAAATAAATACCAACCCCACATATAAAACCTTGGTCAATGTAAAGGCAACCATTAATACCAATTGTAACTATGAAGCCCCCTGACTCCCCGGGGAGCTGATCCATATTTCCCCTTCACTCCTCACATTAAATGTCGGCATTGTGCCTAATTTGCTCTGTGGGGAGCAAATAAATATCAAGAGCACATATAAGACCACCCTTCATACCAATTGTCACTATTCAGCTCCTCTACTCCCCGGGGAGTTAGCCCCCATTTCCCCTTCACTCCTCATATTAAAAAATCGGCCTTGTGCCTAATTGGCTTGGTGGGGGAGCAAATAAATACCAACCCTACATAGAGGACCTTGGTCAATATAAGGGGAATCCTTCATACCAATTGTCACTATCCAGCTCCCCTACTCCACGGGGAGTTTATCCCCATTTTCCCTTCACTCCTCACATAAAAAAATCGGCTTTGTGCCTAATTTGCTCGGTGCGGAGCAAATAAATACCAACACCACATATAAGGCCTTGGTCAATATAAGGGCAAACATTAATACAAATTGTCACTATCCAGCACCCTTTCTCCCCGGGGAGCTTGTCGCCATTTCACCGTCACTCCTCCCATTAAAAGTCGGCATTCTGCCTTATTTGCTCGGTGGGGTGCAAATAAATACCGGCAGCACATATAAGACATTGGTCAATGTAGGGACCACCCTTCATACCAATTGTCACTATTCAGCTCCTCTACTCCCCGGGGAGTTAGCCCCCATTTCCCCTTCACTCCTCATATTAAAAAATCGGCCTTGTGCCTAATTGGCTTGATGGGGGAGCAAATAAATACCAACCCTACATAGAGGACCTTGGTCAATATAAGGGGAATCCTTCATACCAATTGTCACTATCCAGCTCCCCTACTCCACGGGGAGTTGATCCCCATTTTCCCTTCACTCCTCACATAAAAAAATCGGCTTTGTGCCTAATTTGCTCGGTGCGGAGTAAATAAATACCAACACCACATATAAGGCCTTGGTCAATATAAGGGCAAACATTAATACAAATTGTCACTATCCAGCACCCTTTTTTCCCCGGGGAGCTTGTCGCCATTTCACCGTCACTCCTCCCATTAAAAGTCGGCATTGTGCCTTATTTGCTCGGTGGGGTGCAAATAAATACAGGCAGCACATATAAGACCTTGGTCAATGTAGGGACAATCCTTCATACCAATTGTTGCTATCCAGCTCCCCTATACCCCGGGGAGTTGATCCCCATTTACCCTTCACTCTTCACATTAAAAATCGGCCTTGTGCCTAATTTGCTCGGTGTTGGAGCAAATAAATACACTTTTCTGTGCCTTTTGGCCAAGATCAAAGTGTAGTATTTGTCCGACAGGTACTGCAAGCAAAGACCATATGTGGGGGAAATCCCACGTATAAGACCTTGGTCAATGTAGTGGCAACCCTTCATACCAATTGTCACTATCCAGCTCCCCTACTCCTCGGGGAGTTGATCTCCATTTGATCTTCACTCCTCACATTAAAAATCGGCCTTGTGCCTAATTTGCTCGGTGGGGGAGCAAATAAATACACCGTTTCTTGGAATTTTGGCCAAGTTCAAAGTATAGTATCTGTTCCGGAATATACTGCAAACAAAGACCATATGTGGAAGCAACCTCACATATAAGACCTTGGTCAATATATGGGCAACCCTTCATATCAAAATGTCACTATTCAGCTCCCCTACTCCCCGGGAGTTGGTCCACATTTCCCCTTCACTCCTCACATTAAACTCGGCCTTGTGCCTAATTTTCTCGGTGGAGGAGCAAATAAATACCAACCCTACATATTATACCTAGATCAATATAAGGGCAAACATTAATACAATTGTAACTATACAGCTCCCCTACTCCCCGGGGAGCTGGTCCCCATTTCCCCTTCACTCCTCACAATAAAAATCGGACTTGTGGCTAATTTGCTCGGTTGGGGAGCAAATAAATACCCTTTTCTTGGCCTTTTGGCCAATATCAAAGTGTAGTATCTGTTCTTACTACATGCTGTACTTATGTTTGTAACTTTGTGATATAAAGTGGGGGATCACTTTTATGTATTAATTTAATGTAAAATGATCACCCACTTTAAAACCAGTCAGTCTTAAAGCCATTCAAGTCATTCTCCATATCATACAGGTTGTTTTTGAAGGATTCCAGTTATTTTTTAAGCATTCAAGCCAGTCTTAAGGTCATTCTAATTCATCCTTAAGTTCATTAAAGTCATTCTAAGTCATTTACTTTTGATTTATTTGAGTCGTTTCAGCCATTTTTCGGTCATTTTAATTTATCTTTAAGAATTTCATGTCAATCCTACATTCACGCATTCATTCATTACAGGAGAGCACGCGATTAATGGCTATCGGTCCTGTTAACACAGAATTCTCAAAAAAAAAAGCTATTGAAATAAATATTCAATATTGATATAGATTTTATTAGTTCACATTTTTATACGGCTCAATCTCTATTGTAATCGTTTTGGCTGGATCCAATATTGCGTGTGTGCAATACATCCAACACTTTCCCGGCGTTGTCTGTCACCTATAGAATACTTGCTCAGCTTCGAATTAGAAGTCAAACGCGCATGCGTCAATTAATGGCCACGCGCATCTACCTCTTGATAAAATCCAGATTTTATGACCAGAATAAAATGCTGGCTTCACGCGAACCACTTGACCACTGATGTCCCCTCCCCGTGCCACACACAATACTGTTCTCTTTCCTCTATTATTGTTTGACCCCTATCTAACCTTAACCCTAACCCGATCCAATCTGCTATTTCCTCATTGTACAAGTATTTATTCGATTAGCCGTTATGGATTTTACAACAAATTAATTAGATGCTGTTCGTCGGTAGTCTAATATATAGCGTCGCAGACTATGGATTCAGTCATATTTGTATATTTCTTGGCCCGCCAGCCGGAGTTCACACCTCGACATTCAGGCTGACGTAAATTGGGCCATTTTGATGGCGTTTTAGCTGTCGAATTTAAAGAAATGCTCTGATTCGATTCACCCTCTCAGGCTTTATCTCTCGACTTTCAGATTGAGCAAGTTTATTGCTTGTTGTCTGATGGACCTTCACTGCTGAATGCCGACGGGACTACTAAGACCTCTTTTGCATGCTCGGAGTGTTCTTCCTTTAGAGGTGCTGGCTCATTCTTCCAACGTTCAAACCTTATGTCACATCCGTTCGTAAAGTAAAGGTAAATACTATATATTGTAGTTATGCGCGTAATAAGAGGAATTTGTTTACTCTCGAGAGACAAGAGAGACAACTCCTAAAAATTATTGTCTATTATGAAGCAAAGGCTATGTGCAAATACTGAACCGTGTGAGAAATGACGTCACGGTAAGGAAAAAGCAGATTATAAAATGGAGAGAGTACGTTCGAGCAGACGATCACGTTAGAGACGTAGATGACGTTCGAGAGCACATCGAGAAAACAATCACGTGAGAGAGGTCACAGCCGTTATAAGAAGTCACGCATAGCGAGAGAATGAGGAAATAAATGTCGTTATACAAAAAAAAAGAGTGGAATTTCTTTTTTTATTTATTGTCTACTTTTCGACTACTGTTAGCCCTCAAAATGGCCGCCAATTATTATCGACTAGTCTTTTTTTTTCTAACGATGACAGAGTAATTAACATACGATATAAATTTGCATTCTACTTATTGTGGAGTTCACTTTTTATTCTGAAAATATTTATTTGTCGTCTGACTTTTGAGGATTTAATTGTATTTTTAAAGACAGTCTCTTCGGCTATATTTGAGCCGCCATTATTATGAGAACTACCTTGATGCATTTTTTGATTTCATTTTAAATAAGAATGGTATGTTTTTATAAGCCAGATCAGGCTGTCGGAAGATAAACCCCTGACAAAAATGCACCTATATTAGCACCTTTCTGTTTTTGTTTTTCTTTTTAATTATTTGCACAACTAAGTCATGTTTTACAAAGCCCAAAACAAAAACAATAGTCTCCTTCTCTCCTCCCCCCTTTTTTTCTACACTCCCATTTCTCTACTGGCTTCCTAACTTAAAGGTCCTGGATATGACCTTAAACTATATCCGATGGTAAGCCCCCAGCTTGCGGTCTTTGGGGAGTGTGGAGCCACCCGTTAATTGCTATTGCTCCCAGGTCCACTCTGACCCGGAGTGGTAGTACCTGTTAGGGTCCCAACTATGGGTTAAATAAAAACCGACTTGAAAAAAAAACCCAAATATATTCTATTAGAAATTGTTCTTCAAAATCACTGGATTCGACATTAAATGACCTGAAAAGGGTTGATATGCCGTAAAACAAAAATAACCAACCAACCAACCAACAAAACCACATGTACTTCTTCCTATGAGGCTCAGTCAGTGTGGCAAAATATATCATTCAAACACAGTAATGTTTGAATGATATATGGTTAAGTGGTAGTTTTAGTCATTTAGAACTGCTTAAAAGCATCACCGCTCACTCATATTTCGATAAAATTTCAAACAATTATTACAGTTTATAGATCACCTACTCAGTTATATTTTGAAAAAAAAAAAATTAAATTTTCGTTCAGTAAAACAAAAGTTATAATGAATTTACTGGTGTTCGAAATCGTAAAAATTCGTAAGGACGTGAGCAACGTTCTTTATGACTGGTTTCCATAGCAATCACGTCGCTCCAGCGACTAGTGTTGCTACTAATTCACCGCTCTCATGAAAAGAGAAGTAACAAGTGAAACAGACAAAATGAAAGCAGACGAGTGCCGTTCATTGTTATTACATATGTGTATGTTATGTTTATGGGGGCAAAAAAATAAGACTGAAATTAAACAATGAACAAGTGAATTTATTGGAAGTTTTTAAAATCATGGATTACAATAGAAAAATGCGAGCGTGAAAAGGAATATGGTTAAAATTAAACATGGAAAAGAAAAGGACAAGATATTCTAGTAAGAAAATATAATAAATTTATAACTTAAAATATTGCAGCATTAAGAACTGATTATATAATGTTAAATTGAATTAAAAAAATCTTAATGCTGAAATATTTTAAGTTATTATTTTATTATATTTTTTACTAGAATATCTTGTGCTTTTATTTTCCATGTTTAAGCTTAACCATATTATTTTTTATGCTCGCACTTTTCTATGGTACTCCATGTTTTTTCCAGGCTTCCAGTAAATTCACTTGTTCTTTGTTTAATTTAAGTCTTATTTTTTTGCCCCCATAAATATAACGTACAGCATTAAGATTTTTAAAAATATTCAATTTAAAATTATATAACCAGTTCTTAATGTTGCAATAATTTAAGTTATAAATTTATTATACTTTTTACTAGAATATATTGTCCTTTTCTTTTCCAGTTTTAATAACTAGTCCTTTACTTTTCCATGTTTAAGCTTAACCATATTACTTTTTATGCTCGCATTTTTCTATTGTAATAATGAAGAGATTGATTTTAATATTTGTTAATTGATATTTAAAACTTAAAGCAAAAATAATGAAACAGTTATTTTGCTATCATCGCTTAGCAAATAAAACTAGTTGATAAAATTTTGCAACGATTTGGAAGGCTAATCTTTTCAATAGAACCGTTTAAAATGAAAACATATGAATAATAAGTTAGTTTAGAATAAAACAAAAAACAAAAACAAGTGAAGCATGCATGGTCTCCTGTGAGTGGACAGTGAACGAGGCTTTAAAAATGACTAAGTTAAGCTTCCCCCCCCTCCCATCTCGCCCCCCCAATCCCCATGGGACGTACAAATTCTAGTGAAAATGAACAAACGGTGCAGTTTTAACAAATGTAAATTTGAGTTCTGCACCATGCAAAAAAAAAGAAAAAGAAATGACTAAGTCCATCATTTACCCCTCCCCCCACCGCATTTAGCCTCAAAAGTCCCTAAGGCCTTAACATATTTAAATTTGAGTTCAGCACCATGCAAAACTGCTAAAAAGACATGCACAGAAAAGTTTGGACAAATATGGTAAAATAGTCCCCAAAATGGATTGTTTTTATTAACCCTAAATGAACCCCTGAAGCACACCCAAGAGTTATTACGAAGTATAGACGAACAAAATTATATAGAGATCAGTTAGTCACAATTTTTCAGAAAGTTTTATAAAAATCCAAGGCATCAATTTTTTTTGATAAGCACAAAAGTGTCAATTTTAGCCATTTCAAACCGCAAATTAATACCAACCCCACATATAAGACCTTGGTCAATATAGGGGGCACCCTTCATACCAATTGTCACTATCCAGCTTCTATTACTCACAGAGAGCTGGTCCCCATTTCCCCTTCACTCCTCACATTAAAAAAATCAGCCGTGTGCCTAATTTGTTCGGTGGGGGAGCAAATAAATACCGACCACACATATAAGATCTTGGGCAATGTATGGGCAACCTTTCATAAAATTTTGTACTATCCAGCTCACCTACTCCCCGGGGAGTTGGTCTTCATTTCGCCTTTACTCCTTACATTAAAAAATGGGCGTTGTGCCTAATTTGCTCGGTGTATATCCAAACCCGACATATAAGACCTTGGTCAATGTAAGGGAAACCTTCATATCAATTGTAATTATCCAGCTCCATTACTCCCAGGGGCGCTGGTCCCCATTTCCCCTTCACTCCTCACATTAAAAATCTGGCTTGTGCCTAATTTTCTCGGTGGGGAGCAAATAAATACCAACCCCACATATAAGACCTTGGTCAATGTAGGGGCAACCCTTCATACCAATTGTCACTATCCAGCTCCCCTACTCCCATGGAATTGGTCCCCATTTTCCCTTCACTCCTCACTTTAAAAATCTGCCTTGTGCCTAATTTGCTCGGTGGGGGAGCAAATAAATACCCTTTTCTGAGCCTTTTGGCCAAAATCAAAGTGCATTATCTGTTCCGGCAGATACTACAAGCAAAGACCATATGTGGGGGCAACCCCACATATAAGACCTTTATATAGAAATGAGTTAGTCACAACTTTTCAGAAAGTTTTATAAAAATCCAAGGCATCAACTTTTTTTAATAAGCTCAAAAGTGTCAATTTTAGCCATTTCAAACCGGAAGGCACCCTAGGGGGCAAACGGTGTTTTCCCGGAAAATACGTTATGTTACTTTTTTTACTCATTTCATGTTTAATGTTTGTGCAAAATTAAAAAAAAAAACTCCCAAGGCGTAGTTATTGAGAAAAGTGCGGACAGACGAACGGACAAGGCTGAATTCACAGGTCCACTCTCCCCCTTTTGTCGGGGGACCAATAAATAAGCTATATTTGAATGAAAAAAAAATTATATATTTAATATAAGTTAGTTTAATATAAAATCTATATATTTATAAAGGTTAGAATGTGTGTGAGAACGATTCCCAACCTATATACTTATCGAATTTTTGATCTACAGACTTGAAATTTGGTATATAGGGTGTTCAGACATATGAAATCTTCTAATCGGTTTTCATCTGTATAAAAGCCAAGTACATCAAAGGATGGAGTACTGCTGCCACATCTGGGCAGGAGCTACTAACAACAGCCTATCCTGCCTTGACAGAGTACAGAATAGTTTTCGTGGCTTAGTGGGGGATGCCCTTTTCTCTTACCTACAACCTCTCTCCCACAGAAGAGACGTTGCGAGCCTGTCTTTGTTTTATCGGTATTTTCCATGGCAAGTGCTCGTCTGAGCTCCAATCTCTGGTCCCCGCTTCGCCAATCTTTCACGAAAAACAACCGTCTAGCTAAAACCACTGTCAATAATTTTCCCCATTCTTTATCTGTGCCTAAATCAAAACGATTCCATGAACAAAGCTTCTTTCTTAGAACTGCACGCATGTGGAACTCTCTTCCGCTTGCCTGTTTCCTACCTGACTACAACTAGGACTTATTCAAGATCAACATAAAGAAATTCCTGATAAACCGCCCCCTTAAGTAAGACACTTTATCAAATCTCAATTACTAACGATTACTACGATATTATCCCATTGATTACTGTACACGTTATAACCCTTATCCCCGAGTGGCCTCCGGGGCTTGATAAGTGATGACTTCCCTGCAAAAAAAAAAGGGCCGCTCAGGGGTAAAAACTGAAAAATTCGTACTTGGCGGTTATCGGAGTTTTATCTGTTTGTCAACTTTTTCACGACTGCGCATGCACGAATTGTTCCCATTATTTTTAGAATAAGTAGGTTTGATAAGCGGCGACCCTCTAGATAAATAAAATCTTGTTAGGTGACGGTTAACACCAACCACTAATACGTCAACAGAGAAGCAAGACAATAAAAATGCGTTGTATTTACGAAGGCCACTGTAATATCCTAGTAGCAGCCCCGTATTATAGTTTTGTATAAGTCACTAGCATCGCTCTTCTTAATAATCTGTCCCTTTTTCACATCAAACGCACTAAAATGGCCATCAATTTTACGACGTTTCCTTTTGTCTCCCGACAATCAGCGCGGTGTCCCGTCCCCATTTATCCACTATCAAATCCTCTGATCAACAGACTGTTGACCAACGTTGACTACGGACAAATAACCGCATGAATCAATGGCCTTTCATAGTGAACGCGCTGAAGTGCTCTGTCCTGCGCAACAATTAGAAGATTCCTTATCACCTTAAACGTCGGTCGCCATGGTGATGAAACCGACGACACTGACGACTTAATAATCATCGGTGCTTTATCTTGTCTTAATCTCTTGTTCAGTAGAATTTATATTTCGTCCATCTTTTCACCATTTTAAAAAAAGTATTTCTTTTTTCTATCCTATTTTTGACGTGTGAAAAATGTTTCAAGATGACCGGCCAATATCGCAGCAGATGCAAAAACAGTGATTAAAAATATAACTGAATTAATAAGCTCACATCCCGCAGGCATTCCCCCCTTCTCTCTTTTTATCTTCCTTTTCTTCTTCTCCTCCTCTTCTCCTTCCCCTTCCTCTCACCCCCTTCTGCTTCCTTTTCTTTTTTCTTCACCTTCTTGTTCTCCTCCTATGTCTTCTTCCACTTTTTCTTTCTCTTTTCCTCCTCCTCCCACTTCTTCCTCTCCTTTTTTCTTCTTCTTCCTCCTCCACTCCTTCCCTCTCCTCCCCCTATCTTTCCCTTCTTTTTCTTTCCTGTCTTCTTCCTATACGTTTTCTTCATTTTCTACTTTTTTAAAATTCTTCCTTTTCTTTTTATTCTCCTCCTCTTCCTTCTTCTTCATTTTCTACTTCAACTTCTTCTCCCCCGTCTCCTCTTCCTTCTTCGTTTTCTATTTCAACTTTTTCTTTTTCTTCCTTTTTCCCTTTTCTTTCTTTTTCTTTTTCTTCTCCTCTCCCTCCTTCTCTTTCTTCTCCTCCTCCTCGTCTTTCTTCTTCTACTTCTTCTTCTTTTTCTTCTTACCATTTTAAATGTTGAATTTGCTATGTAATATGATCTCAACAATTATATAAATGCAGCTTTGTCTGTGTGTGTGTGTGTGAGTTCGTTTCTTATAGACTCCGAAACGGCTGAACAGATTTTCTTTTAAATTGACAGAACTTTAGTTTATAAGTCTGGGAGTTATCTTAGTTTAGTTTTATCTCAAAATACCCCAGATAATAACCGATAATCGATAATCGAAACCGTTATTTTAATTTATCTGTCATCGTTAAGCCATTTTTTCCATGTCGTCGCTTAGCAATAATGATAGAACATCGGACTGTGAAAATTCTACTGTGGGTAAGATGATAGCGTGTATTTTATTTATTTATTTTTTACATGACCTGGGCTGTAGGTTCAAACTCCGCATGTAAATTTCTTAATTTTCTTTTCATCAACTGCAAAGACAACTTAATTCGATTTAATTTTGTGCGCCACGCACGCGCAAACAAATATTTATATACGTTCGACTGCGTTAATTTTTAATGTCATGATATGCATATCTCGACAGCTAATATAGTGACGTATACCGTTGGACAGGTATATGTTTTAGTTTCAATTCTAGCTGATGGCATCAAAACCTCTTCTTTTAAACTTTTTTCTATTTATTGGGTACAATATAATAATGTATAGATAATTGGCTCTATAATAATACATGCGCAATCTGGATGAATTAAAATATCATATTTAAGCTTATTTTACGAGCGGTCTGCTGGTCTCCAATATTCGTCTTCCATTTAAGTATAGTCTAGTATATATAACATCTACTTCTATCTTTCCTTTTGTCGGATGAAGAATACCACGTGGACAATTACTTTTCTCCGATGCAAAGGTCGCTACGGTTAATGTTGGACAAGCCAAATTGAAAAACCGCTTGCTTATGGAAGCCAACGTCAATTTCCAAACCAGCCAAGCGTAACCGATCAATTTTCACTTGGGTCGGAAATGCCATTTATAGCACATTCAAGACATTTATGACCAAACGTTTTAAATTGAATTTAATTTGGGAAATAATGAAAAAAAAAATGATGTCTTTCTTTATATCTTACTATGCACGTATGCATGCATGTATGTATATATGTATGTATGTATGTATGTATGTATGTATGTATGGTCAGGTCATGTCATATGCTACTGGCACCATGTAACCCAGTACTACCTGCCTCATGGTCGGGTCACCGGCGACTAAACTGGTTCCCCCACCAGACTTGTTTGGTGAGGAGGGCGGCTAGTCTCCCTGAAGGATTACAAACAAGACCTTCCAAAGGGCGAATGAACTCTTTTTCTGGGTCAACGGCCAACTAGGACCATGTACATTTGTGTGTGTGTGTATATGTGTATTGGGGTGGAGAGGGCTCCCGTAAGCCGTGGTGAAGGCAACCTTTCTAGGAGAAGCAAATCTCTGATTTAAAAAAAACCATAAAGCGGAAGACCAGTACCCGCATTAAGCTGGTCTGCAGTTTAACTTGTTGCTGGCTATCTTGCTCTTGCTTGTTGCTGGATCTCAACATTTTGAACCGAGAGCGTGACTTAGCTGTCGTACAAAGCTAAGACTCTGTAACATCATCTTTGTATAGATACTCCCTCAGGTATTTGGGCTCATGGATTTTAAATGTCTGAGGGAGTGGCACTCGTCTGACAAGACGTTGCAATCATCATGTATGTATGTATGTATGTATCTTTCTCTATATAAATATAGCTTATTTACCCTATGGATCTATTTATTTTTTGTTATTAAAAAAAATAACGGAAACTTAAATGTTAAACGAGAACAAACCAAGTAAAAAACATTTAAAAGACTCGTTTTTGGCATCGGAAAATAGGCACATATTTATTAGTTTGATGTCAGTACCGATTCTAATAACCCAAAATGTCGCGATTTTCTCGATTCCTGATTCCGATTAATCGTTCCAATATATATATATATATATATATATATATATATATATATATATATATATATATATATATATTGGCAGCAAGTCACTATTCAAGCACGTCTGATTGAACACGAAGAATTATTATTTTTTCCGATGTTTTTGGATATCTTTTCAATTCGCCCAGCGGTCTTTTATTTTATTTTAGCTGTCATGTTGTATATTGAGGCGTCCAAAAGTTTTTGTTCAGCCATATTCTTCTCAAGCGCCGTCTATCGGTACATCCAGTCATTGTCAGGTGCGATTGTTTTTTGACGTCGTTTTCTTTTTCTTTGAGGCTTGGTGTATTTATAGTTTAAAAAATATTGGTTATAAAGATGGGTGCAGAATGAGTATTTAATTTTTAATTTCGATTTTTAAATTTTTTTTATGCTATTAGCGGGGGTATCCGGCGTTGCCCGGGTGTTTGGAGGTGTGCATGTATGGGGGGGTGTAAATAAAAACAAAATGGAAAATAAAGAATAAGCGAACGAAAAATCCCTGTTTAAATACGCCAGTACCTCAATGTTTTAACATTCATAAATTACCTCCCTGATAAAATTGTCTGTGAGATGGGTATATATGCTGATGACACCACGTTCTATAACAAACACGGCAGGAAAACAAATGAACACATATCTAGAGAAATGGCAGAAAAACTAGAGGATGACCTCCAATCTGTAGTGGAATGGGGACAAAAATGGATGGTCACATTCAATGCTGCCAAGAATAAACTTGTTTCCTTTAATAATTACAAGAAACCTTCTCTACCACCAAATAGCAATGGCCAAAGACTCTTTATCTGAAAGTACTTCTTTTAAACTACTTGGCCTAAAGTTCACAGGAAACATGAGTTGGAACAATTACATTGAAAGCATTGCCGGGACTACTGCGAAGAAGGTAGGTTCTCTCTACCGAGCTAGAAAGCTACTAATGCCCGAAAGTATCATGTACCTCTATAAGGCCACTATTCGTCCATGGTTGGAGTTGTTGTCATATTTGGGCTGGTGCATCTGCTACTAGTCTCTCACTCCTAGACAAGGTTCAAAAGAGAGTCGCCAACCTTATAGGTCTTGAACTGTCATCTAAGCTTCAGCCTCTGTATCATCAACGAAATGTAGCATCCTTCTTGTTCTACAAGTACTTTAACGGTGAACGCTCCGACGAACTGCAAGCACTCGTATCCCCTCGACGTAAATGGCCCCGACAAACCCGACAAGCAGCAAAATCCCACCCCTTCACAGTAGAGATTCCTAGATGTAAGAGAGCCTTCTACTCCAGTAGTTCCCTCCCCAGAACCGCTAGACTTTGGAATTCCCTTCCGAGTTCCTGCTTCTCCAACTGTACTGACATGCAGAACTTCAAGTGTAACGTGAACCGATATCTTGCTGCCCAACTTCCCACACAGTACCCCTGTAGATTATGTCCCTGATAGTAACCCCCTACATCAAAGTGGCAATGTGCCTTGTTTGAGGTGAAAATATAATTAATATATATATAAAAAAAAAACAACGACCGTCATGCAAAACAAAGAAGAAGCGAACGATGTTAAAACTTCTTAAAAATATCGGAAAAAAAAGAAAAAAAAAGCGAACGTGATGGAAAAAAACCCAACAAAAATGGCATAAATAACCATATTTCAATATTAAAACTTTAAAACTCGAAAAAATATATCTGATATGTCGGCTCAAACCTGCAATCGTAAGATAACGATGCTGCTACTATACTGACTGGTCTATTTTCGTCGTTTTTTTAAATATTTAAACTAATTCAAAACAGAACGTTTTTGGCGCATGCGTGTTTGGCTAAATTGTCATGAAAGAACGATTTTTCTTATTCTCTCTCTTCTGATCTTAAGAACGTGGTGCAATGGGGGAAAAGGTGTCAGATTAATTTTAATGATTGGAAAACCAAGCTTATCTTCTTTCATCATAATCGTTCTGCCTCCCTCCCATCACGCCCCAATTGAAATGAATGGCTCTCGTCTTGGGGAAGCTCCGTGCCCTGACAAGCTTCTAGGATTGACCTTCACTCCTGATTCGCAATGGAACACATACATCAAATCTGTTGCCAAGATCGCTGGGAAAACTGTTGGATCACTCTACCACTCCAGTAGATATTTCACTGCAGATGTAATCCTATATCTGCAAAAGAGCCAGGTACGCCCTAAAATAGAGTATTATTGTGCTCGGCGCGCCCTATCCAGCCGTGATAGGGTTCAGAACCAGCTTCGAAACATAGTAGGTGATGCCTTTTCTCTTCCTTGCACCCTCTTTTCGACAGAAAAGACGTTCCTAGCCTGTTTCTGTTCAGTAGCTATTTTCATGGCAAGTGCTCGGCTGATTTCCAATCTATGATCCCCCTTCCCAAACATTCACAAAAGACACTCGACAAGCTACAACCACTATATACGATTTCACCACTCTCTATCTGCGCCTAAATCTAAACGCAGATTCCATGAACAAAGCTTATTTCATAGAACTGCTAACCTGTGGAACACTGTTCCGCTGACATGCTTCCTCATTGAATACAACATAGTATCCTTCAAATCCAATGTAAACAAGTTTGTGTTGAGCCGTCCCAATAAATTATCAAATTCTACCCAATTTATACCATTAACGATTATTATAAATCCACCTTATATTTCTTTATCCTTATACTCGAGTGACCTTCGGGCCTTGATAAGTGGTTACCCCCCCAAAAAAAAATATT
>NC_136504.1:108077139-108109639 GCF_053919585.1 Euprymna scolopes
TATCGTTTTTCTTTTAAATGTTACCTGACTTTTTGACCACCCTGTAGATAGATTTCTATGAGTCGTTCTGTTTATTATAATTGATTATTTTTTGGAAAAAAAAAACTTACAGCCATTGAATTATAAGTGGTTTGCCATACTTATAGGTAAATGTGCACTGAACAGATACCATAATACTTAAAGTTAAATTCAAATTTTGATATATCTAGCCAAAGAGTTCCACAGTCGAGTAGTGCTATGAAAGAAGCTTTGTTCCTAGAATTTGTGTTTAGATTTGTGCAGAGTCCAGCTTCTGCCACGGAAATAATAACCCGGCTCGCAACGTCTCTTCTGTGGGAATAAGGTTATAAGGAGGGGACAATGTCGTTCCCTAAGCCGGGTTTGAATGTTGTCATGGCAAGATAGAGTGCTCCTATTTCCGCAGAGTCTAGCAATCGTCGATGAGGATAAACCGCAACTATCTCAGCCATAAAACAGTATAAATAACCATAAATGTACCAGTTCTTTCTAATTCCCAACCGTCTGATGCATCAGATCGAATGGTTCTTATCGGCACTTACTTAGTCAAATGGTAGGTTTTTCGGAGATTATATCACGATACGTAACGTCGCTTAAATGCAAATTCCATTGTACTAAGTGTAGATAGGTTGCGAGGCGATGATGTTCATTCACATGGCGGAGACTGAGGCGAGTGTCGGTGATCGAAGCCGACTGTCACTAACAGTGATAACGAAATACAAAATCGGAATTAGGAACAATGGTTTTTGCTATTCCCACGAAGTTTATCAGAGGCGAAGCGTTAGGAAAAACGGTGCTGGTAGCGGAGAAACGAGAACATTCGGAGCGTCTGGACATCATGGCGTCTTTCTATCGTATCTTTCTTCTGTTATTTGATTTTTGGGTTGGGTGGGTAGGAGAATAGACATCGTCGTAAATAAGGCCGTTGGTTCTGATAAGAGAAAGAAAGAAGGAAAAAAAAGTAATACATTAAAAAAAAAAAAAAAAAAGAAAGACATTAAGAGAAAATCTTTATATCCCAGCCTACACCATCCGTGGGCAATTGGGTTCGATTTTTCGCAGTATTTTGTAGAGATTAGCTTCCGATTCCACACTTGGAGTTTTGGAACGTGCAATCATTTTATTGCTTTCTTTCCTATTTAAAAAAAAAAAAATTGCATAAGAGTCAACACTTATCAAGGCCCGGAGGCCAATCGAGGATAAAGGTTAATGGGTGTACACTTGTCAATGGGATTATAGCGTAGTAATTGTAATTGAATTTTTTGAAAATTGGATTACTTAGAGGGAACGGTTCATCAAGAACTTGTTTACGTTGGACTTGTAGACAATCAAATAGTAGTCAGCTGGAAAAACTACAAACGGAAGAGTGTTCCGCAGGCGTGCAGTTCTAAGAAAACAGCTTTGTTCATGGAAACTACGTTTAGGTTTTAACAGAGATAAAGAGTAGGGAAATTATTGATAGTGATTTTGGCTAGACATGTTTTTTCGTGAAAGTTTGGCGAGGGGGGCATAAATTGGAGCTCAGATGAGCACCTGCCATGTAAATAAACGCTAAAGCAGAGATAGGCAATGTCTCTTCTGTGGGAAATAGGTTGCAGGGAAGAGTAAAAAGAATCTCCCTACTAAACTACGAAGTCTATTTTGAACTCTGTCAAGGCAGGATAATTGCTTCTGGCAGTTCCTGCCCAGATGTGGCAACATTACTCCATCATTGGACGTACTTGGCTTTTGTATAGGTATAGAATTGCACCAGGAGTGAGATATCTACTGGAGCAGTAAAAGGATCCTACAATTTTTCCAGCGACCTTGGCAACAGATTTGATGTATGTGTTCCATTTCAGATCAGGAGTAAAGGTCAAGTCCAGAAGCTTGTCCGAACATTGAGCCTTCCCAAGACGAGAGCCATTCATTTCAGTTGATGCCAGATAGGGATCAGAGCGGTGGTTATGTAAAGATAGGAGCTTGGTTTTAGATGCATTAAAAGTAACCAGCCACTGCTTTCTCCATTATACCTCGTGCTCAAGATCAGAGGAGAGAAACAAAAGTTAACTTTGCTTACAACAAAGTAATTCAGTGCTAAGATTTAGAAAACTTTTTAAATAAAAAATATAAGAGACACCGCTAAATACTTTTTACAAGTATATCAACTCATTCAGAGTAATTTAATGCCAAATCCGCTCATTTTACTATATTTTTAAATTTATATATATATATATATATATATATATATATATATATATATATAAAGATGAAGGGGAAGAGAGAGAAAGAGAGAGAGAGAGAGAGAGAGAGAGAGAGAGAGAGGTGTATCTGTGTGCATAGTTTCAATGGTTGATAACATTGTGCACCAATGTTTTTTAAATCATGGTTATTTCTGACGAGCAATATTGATTTAACTGCTAATTACCGAAGTGACGCCGTGATGAAATTGCTGCTTTGTATTTAGAATTCTCTTGGATTTCCAGAATTTTGTCAAAATTCTTGATAAATGATTCAACACGTTGAGTTGAAATATCGACAGCCGATATAAATAACCGAGCAGGAACCATCGTCAATTTCGACAACAAAGAATTATAATTCGAACCAAAAAATTGTTGACGAGAATCACATAGGGAAAATGTGTAGTTATGGAAGGCAATAATCCACCATCTTCTATAATATAAATCTCACCTGTCTGTTTAAATGTATGTATGTATGTATGTATGTATGTATGTCTGCCTAAAACTTTCAACATAGGCGACGGATTTTCACAAGATTTATATCTGTTTGAAGCTCGACTTTTCGGACGACAAATATCGAAAAATTGGCTAAAAAAATTAATTTATTCACCCTCAACTGAGCACTTTTCTACAGGGAGGGGTCGCTTTTTCGCCGATATTTTCGAAAGTCATCCCCTCCTTCGCGGTATGGATTCGAGCCTGCCTGCTTAGTACCACTAAAAATTTTTTTTTTGCTCAACACACACCTCCAAAAACCCGGGCAACGCCAGGCACCCAGGTTAGTCCACCATATAAAACAAATCCAGTTGGATTAAAAAAGTTAGTCTTAAATAGCCGTTTAGCTGGCAAATCTAAGTAGGCAATTTTCATATCTTTTTTCTTTTTTATTAGAGAGTCACCGTTTATCAAGACATAAATACCACTCGAGGATCAAGGTAAATGGGTGTAAGGATGACTGTGAGACAACATCCTGATGATCTCTAATGGCGGAACTTGAGTAATGTTTGATTATTTGAAAAGGACGGCTTTACGAGAACTTATTTACTTTCTAGGAAAGTAAAAATTACCACATGGTGATTTTTTTCTGCTTTTTTCTTTTTCTTCTCGCGCACACTTCCTACTTTGTATATGCGCGTTTTCAGCTACTGCTGCTGCTGTTAATCTCTTCACAAGCCAGTCATCTTCGCTGCTGATATTGCTATTTTCCTACACGCTCATAAGCCATATCTTACAATTATTTGTCCTCTGAATAGTGTTGAGCTTTTCTTACCTTGATAAGTTTTGCTGTGTTAAGGATTTACTCTTTGATAATTAAAAAAAAATCAGATTTTCTCATTATTCAGACCTGTATTACAAAGAGGGGGTTGCAAAAAATGAGTTGTGGTGTGAGGAGAAATACAAACTGAAACAGAAAGAATATTCAGACCCGTAATAAATGAGTTGTGGTGTGAGGAGAAATACAAACTGAAACAGAGAGAATATTCAGACCTGTAATAATACAAAGAGGAGGTTGCAAAAATGAGTTGTGGTGTGAGGAGAAATACAAACTGAAATAGAGAAAAGGAGAGTTTTAAAATATAATCTTAAAAAGATAAGACACACACACACATATATATGTGTGTGTGTGTGTGTGTATATATCTGTGTGTATATATATATATATGTATATATATGTATATATATATTTCCGCGGAAATGTATATATATGTATATATATAGCCAGTAGAGTTTAGTTTCCTAGAAGTAAATCCAATGAAACAACACGTGTCTACCAAAATAGTGCTCAATGAGTGAACAGAGCAGGTATATTAATTTTATTTATACAAACATTAATGGCTACATATGTGCATACATGTTTCTGTAATCACCCACGTCGGGGGATTACGTCTTCAGGCCAAGAACCACCTTCAAAAGTGACATTTCCACCAAATACATTTTTCTATTTCGTTTATCAAGTTAAAAATACAACCTGGGTGGGAGTCAAAAAAAAAAAAAACAAAAACGGTAAAAGTTTCTATCCACCACATAAAATTATTCCACTTGGAATAGGATGGCCCACTTAAAAGTAGCCTAGAAAACGTAGTAGAGAGGAGGGAACTTTCTTTTATTATTTAAAACGTGGGTGATTACAGAAACATGTATGCACATATGTAGCCATTAATGTTTGTATAAATAAAATTAATATATATGTATATATATATTTCCGCGGAAATGTACTTTATTTCCTTATAATATATACCAATCATTACTTAAGAAAATCAATGTAATTACAGAGCAATATAGTGAATAAATGACAAAAGTCTATATTCCAACTTTGGAATATAGACTTTTGTCATTCACTTACTATATATATATATATATATATATATATATATATATATATAAAGAGAGAGGGGGAGAGAGAAAGAAGTGTGTTTGTGTGCATAATTTCGATGGTTGTTTCTGACGATTGATTTAAATCTTAGTGAAGGAAAACCCTGCTAAAATTGCAGCTTTCTATTAAGAATTCTCTTTAATTCCCAACATTTTGATAAATTATTCAACGCGCTAAGCTGAAATATCGACAGCCGGTATAAATAACAAAAAAGGAGCCATCGTCAATTCCGACAACGGAGAATGAAAATTCGAACCAAAAAATGGTATTCATGAAAATAAGACTTAGAAAATGTGTAGTTACGGAAGACAAAATCCACTATCCACCACATAAAATTATTCCACTTGGAATAGGATGGCCCACTTAAAAGTAGCCTAGAAAACGTAGTAGAGAGGAGGGAACTTTCTTTTATTATTTAAATTACATGTAGCGTTATATAAGATGGTGGAAGTGCTCCCCGTTGACATCTATGCATTTCTGGGCACTTTTAACAAAGTTTGCAGCTCCTGCCTGTAGATCTTCTCTGGTGATTCTCCTGATAGCGTTCATAATGGTCTCCTTTAATTAATCTAGATTGTAAGGATTATTTGCATAAACTTTTAGTTTTAAAGTCCCCCAAAATAAAAATCACATAATTACAAGTCCGGGAAACGTGGTGGCCATAAAGCTTTACTTGCTGTTCTCTCTTCCGTAAACATGTCATAAACTTATGAAATTGATCTGAAAGACGTGTGCCATGTAGCGCCATCTTGTTGGAAAAAATGCATTTTGTCTTGTTGGTGTCAGTTAGTTGCCGAGAGAAATATTAGAAAGCTCGGACTTAGATTCCATGAACAAAGCTTCTTTCTTAGAACTGCACGCCTGTGGAACTCTGTTCCGCTTGCCTGTTTCCGTTCCGACTTCAACCTGGTTGTCTTCAAGTCCAACACAAACAAATTCCTGATGAACCGCCCCCCCTAAGTAATGACACCGTATCAATTCTCCAATACTATTGCTACACTATCCCATTGATTACTATACACACAATAATCCTTATCCCCGAGTGGCCATTGGGCCTTGATAAGTGGTGAACTCCATGTAAAAAAAAAAAAAAAAAAGATCGGGCTACTTTTAAGTGGGTCACATTGTACAAGCTGGACCTTAATAGCAGTTTAGCTAACAAACCACACAATGCTTCTCACTAGTTTATGAAGATCTTAATGCCACTCGAGGATAAGGGTAAATGACTATAAGTTATACTGTAAGACGACATCCTGATAATCTCTAATAGCAGAACGAGTGATGTTAGATTATTTAAAAAGGACGGCTTTACAAAAACCTATTTACATTCTAGGAAATACCAAATAATACGTGGGACATTTTTTCTATTGTATTTTTTCTTTTCGCGCACACTTCCTAATTTTTATATGCGCGTTTTCGGCTTTTGCTGCTGCTAACCTTATTAATATCAGCTTCTTTAAAAACTCGGGTTCGAATCTATCGAATAGTGTTAATCGTGACACCCTCCACCGAAGATTCCCGAAAGGATGGAACACTAGTGTCCGGAGATATTGATTAATTAATATAGTAAATCATAATATAGATAAACTAAAATGACCGAAAAATAGGCTGAAATGACTTAAGAAATAAAAAGTAAATGACTTAGAATAACTTTAATGAACTTAAGGATGAACTGAATGAGCTTAAGAATAACTTGAATGCTTAAAAAATCTTGAATCCTTCAAAAACAACTTGAATGATCTGGAGAATGACTTAAATGACTTTGAGACTGACTGGTTGTAAAGTGGGTGATCAATTTACATTAAATTAATACAGAAAAGTAATCCCCCACTTTATATCACAAAGTTACAAACATAAGTACAGCATGTAGTAAAAACGGATACTACACTTTGATCTTGACAAAAGGCCAAGGAAGGGTATTTATTTTCTCCCCCACCGAGCAAATTGGACACAAGGCCGATTTATAATGTGAGGAGTGAAGGGAAAATGGGGACCAACTCCCCGGAGAGTAGGGGAGCTGTATAGTGACAATTGGTATGAAGGGTTGCCACTACATTGACCAAGGTCTTATATGAGGGGTTGCCCCCACATATGATCTTTGCTTGCAGTATCTGCCGGAACAGATGCTACACTTTGATCTTGGCCGAAACGCAAAGAAAAGCTGTATTAATTTGCTCCCCCACCGAGCAAATTGGGCACAAGGCTCATTTTTAATGTGAGGAATGAAGGGGAAATGGGGACCAACTCCCCGGGGTGTAGGTGAGCTGGATAGTGACAATTGGTATGAAGGGTTGTCCCTACAGTGACCAAGGTCTTATATGTGGAGTTGTCCTCACATATGGTCTTTGCTTGCAGTATCTACCGGAACAGATACTACATTTGATCCCAGCCCGAAGGCCAAGAAAAACTTCAAAAGCTAAGAACAGCATCTATTAACAACATACCTTTGATCTTAACCAAAAAGACCAAGCACAGAAGTGTTACGGACAGACCGACAGACTTTCCGACCGACGGAGGGAATTATAGAGTCGCTTACACGCGACTAAAAACGAGCAGGAACAATCGTCAATTACGACAACGGGGAGAACCAAAAACCAAAAACGCTATTCATGAAAATAAGACGTAGAAAATATGCTAGCTATCCGCCATATAAAACAATCCCAGTTGGATTATAGAGGTTGGACTTTAATAGCAGTTTAGCTGAAAGCTTTAACTGACCAATTTTTATATCTTATCTTTTTTTTTTTATAAGAGGCTCTCTGTATATACAGGATCCAAGTATACTCGAAGATCCGGGTAAATGAACGTAAGGTAGAGTGCGAGACAACACCTTGATGATCTCTAATGAGTAATGTTTGATTATTTAAAAAGGACAGATTTACTAAAACTTATTTACATTCTAGGAAAGTAGCAATAAACGACAAGGTACGTTTTGCATCTGATATAAAATATTATTAAAACACACTAAAGTACTGCGGTATAATTGATTAAGAAAAGTACCTGTTTCAAATAGAAAGATGGATTTACTTGCTAACAAGCGGTCGATAGTTGCAAAGCTAATATGTTGAAGCAATGATGAAGCTGTCTTTAAACTCACTATGAGGGAAAACCAATAGTGACAAAAGCAAATAATACTAAATAGAGAATTATCTAAGACGTCCCAGAATGTATGGCCTCCCCAAAATCCATAAGCAAGGTGTTCCACTGAGACCTATTTTATCAATGGTTGGTTCAGCACAACATTCTTTGGCTCAGTGGCTTGTGGAAATTCTGCAACCTGTGCGCGAGTTATACACCACGCATTGCATCCCAGATTCTTTTCGGTTCGTTGATTGTGTACGTGGGTTGGATTCAAATGCAGAGACGTCTTTTATGTGCTCATTTGATGTCTCTAGTCTCTTTACCAACATACAGTTGGATGAGACTATACGCATGTGTACCGACGCACTCTATGATGGGGGCCTGACTGCTCCACGGTTTTCTAAAGAGATTCTTATTGAACTCATTTTAATGTGTACTAAATCCGTGGAGTTTAGTTTTTGTGATATCATGTACTGTCAGGTCGACGGAGTTTCAATAGGGAATCCGTTGGCCCCAACTATAGCGGATATTTTCGTCGGGTACCATGAATCCGTTATGTTTAATTCTACAACTAAACCCACTGCATATTTCGTATATGTGGACGACACTTTTGCTATTTTTCCATCGCAAAGTGAAGCGTCGATATTTTTTAATAGGTTGAATTCCTTACATGGGGCTCTTAAGTTCACTATGGAAAGTGAGAAGGACAATTCGCTTCCTTTCTTGGATGTTCTTGTCGAACGTTCAAGGGGGGGGGGGCTTTGTCACTACAATTTATAGATTGCCGACATTTACTGGCCTATATGTGAACTGGTTGTCTTTTGTACCAAAATAACGTCAGGTCGGCCTAATTAATACTTTGGTACATAGAGCCCTTATGATTTGTCCGCCTAACAGATTAGACGCCGAACTCGATAAGATCAGGGAAATATTCATCAATAATGGTTATCCTGTTGACCTTATTGATGACTGTATTTTCAAAAAGGTTGCGGATTTTAAATCCCCTAAAAATTTTAAACCCTTGAAATGCCCAGTTTATTTAAAATTACCGTGGATTTGGGAAAAGAGTAATAGACTTTCCAAACAGATTAGCAGAAGTATTTACGACTGCTTTAATTCTGTGTCCTTGCATTTGGTATATACTACGAGACCTGCTTTTCCGTCCTTACGCAAGGATAGTTTGCCTTACATCCAAAATAGCAATATTGTATATCAATTCAAATGCCAGTGCGATGCTGGTTATGTTGGGCGAACATCCTTGCATCTTTTGGCTCGTATAAACCAGCATGTTCCATCGAAGATCAGACAGGAGAGAATGGCGTCTGGTTGTCTCCCTCCTTCTGCAGCCTTGGACTCTGCTATTGGCCAGCATTTGGTTGATATCCCGTGCTTTACCGATTAATATAAAATAGAATAGTCCGAGGTGCTACATAGAGCGGACTCCAAAAACCATTTAAAGATTTTGGAGTTTGTCTCTATTGCGGTGCGTCAACCTTTGTGCCGGCAAAAAGAAACATCCAACGCATTGTTTCTCTTTGGGGAACTTTGAATCTTTTCTCCCGTTTTTTTCCCCTCGTTGTGCCAATATTTTAATTGTTTTTAAACGTTAATAAATTTATTTTAGTGTCCCCGTACTTTTGGCACATTTAATAAGTTCCCCATTAGAACTCTTTATTTTCGACACAATATTATTTTGTACGCTATCGATTTTCTCCTGACGAGATGATAGCCGAAAGAGTTCTCGAGAAACTTCCGCTTATTATTTTCAAAACTATATATAAATTCTGTACCTCTAAACATATATATATATATATATATATATATATATATATATATATATATATATATATGTGTGTGTGTGTGTGTGTGTGTGTGTGTTTAGAAGGCTGTCACAATCCGAGGAATGAATTATAGTCGCTGTTGGTAAGAGGAGACGAGAACAAGTGGCGATTTACAAATCAATAAGTACATACATATATATATATATATTTTATATATATATATATTTATTCAGTTGTATGGTAAAATGTCTTATTTGTAAGCCTATGCGACGTATTCCATTATTAATTTCGGAAAGATTTTCCCTTTTCAAATGGTGTGCGTAACAGGTCGATTCAAAGCATGCTGGATGAAGGACCGGAAGTTGTGTAGTATGTGAGGCCTCGGGGCAAATGTGAGTAGGGGATTTATGTATAGTATGATTAGGTAATTAACATGTTTCTAAATTTGCTATTTTTATTTATTTGTCTTTATTTTTATTTTATTTATTTATTTATTTTTTTGGTTTATAACTTGTTTTAGCGTGAGCTTTTTTATTGTTCTCTGTTATGTTGTCTTTATCATTATTACTATTATTTATTTATTTATGTTTTTTCTGCTGATGTGTGGGTGTCTCTGCTTTTCTGGGTCACTTGAGTCGCTACTGGGCTGCGTCCGGTCGACTACTGTAGGGGCGGGATGTGAGAGAGGAGGAGAGGTCGGGGTCGGCAGCTGGGTGTTTAGGTTATATATATTATATATATATATAATGTTATATATATATATAATGTTATATATATATAATGTTAAAAGTCCACGTATGCTCTAGGATAGTGATTGAAAGGTTATGAGGGTTTTTTGAAGCATGAAAAACGATGTTACTTTTTGTATTTAATATTTTTATTGTTATTTATTATTAAAAAAATTATTTTATTTTATTTTATTTATTTATTTATTTTCGATACTTCTTTTGTGACCAAGAGCGGAGGTCCGCTTGAAATATAAAAAGTAACAATAAAAATATTATATACAAAAAGTAACATCGTTTTTATGCTTACAAAAAAACCCATAATCTTTATATATATATATATATATATATATATATATATATATATATATATATATATATATATACGAGGGTGGTTCTAAAAGTAAAGCCACCTATTTTTCTAATACAAAAAGTCGAGGAACTATAAAAACGGGAACGGTATTATGAAAATGAGTGTCCTTTTGTGTCCCAGAATTTATTTTTCTTACATAGTCACCACCATTCTCAATGCACTTTTGTCAAGAATTCATTGACGCATCTTTGCTTCTGACGCACGTTTATGCAGGTGATTGTTTTATTAGTGTCTCACACCGTCAATATTGGTAATAAAGGTAAAGCTTTCAGACCAGGAATGCATAAATCAAGTCATCATTACAGTTCAATTCGCACTCTCCCTTAATGTATTTGAAAAATTATAGTTATTGCTTCTGGAACACTTATCGTATATTTGCTTTTAGAAAAATGTAAATGACTGCGTATTACCTAAAGAAACAGATAAAGCCATCATATTTTTTCCGGCCACGTGCGTGTCCATGTAAACTACTTTTTTCAAATGACCGTTTAGTTTCACCCAATCTGAATGTTTAACAAATTTAATTATTGGGTTTTTTAGAGCGTATAGACTATTCTTTGTTCCTATTCCTTCCCGTCTAAAGTACCAGGTAATACCAAAATGTGTTTTTCTCAGATTCACTTGTAACTGCTCTATCTGGTTTTCTAAATATACTAACAGGCCGCCCGGCATTGCCCGTCGTAAAATACGCTTAAATATGATATTTTGATTAATGCTAATTTCATATTTATTGCTACACTAGCGGGGCTACCCGGCGTTGCCCTGGACCGTATAAACAATGAGAAAATTGAATTACGTTTTGTTATTCTTATGAGAGAGGAATTTTGTATGTTTATGTATCATTTGCTATTGTCCAACATGTTAAATAATTTCTCTTACCACCAACGGGAGTGTATAAACAATGAAAAAATTGAATTTATTCTTAGGAGTGAGGAATTTTTTAATGTCTATTATTTGCTATTTCGAGCAAAAGAATATTTTACCTACCTAAGATGTGTATTACACGTATGAAATAATTGTATCTTCTCTAAGGTAGGTTATTTGCAGCATTTATCTGAAACAGGTATTGTATAACATATGTTAAATAATTTCTCTTCCCACCAAGGCCACCATAATTTGAAAGAATTTAGAAGATGGAATTTAGAATTTCCCAATAAATTGTCTTGCTTCACCATAAATTTCAGCATTACTGGGGTTCTTTCCTTCCTCAGTATAATTGTAAGAAAAATTATAACAAAATACATTGACAGTTAAATCCTTACTTACATAATAATGCTATTGAGGATCCCCCCCCCCACCACCAATAACTGAAAATAGCTGCGAGTATCCGAGCAAAACAAAGAAAAAAATTTAACGACAGATTACAGGAAAAGGTAAAAATAGTTACGAGTTATCCAACTCAGCTACTTGTGATACATTGTGTCTTGGAAATAATGTCTTTTAAATTCAGTTGAATGCCTAAGTATATTTTTATTGATTTACTGCTCTATTCTAGAATGACGATTGTAAATTCTGAGCAACACCGGGGAAAGAAAAAAGTGATTTTCCAGACAACCCTGCATCTAATTTTGCCTTCGTGCAAATAGATATTAATATTACTGTGACTTTTTTTTTGATTTTTTTTTTTGAGGAATAAGGAATCATGTTTTTTTATATGTGCCATATAAAACTAAATATAAGTGAATTTTGGTCCACGTTGATTGAAATAGTACCCCACTTTGCATTTGGGCAAGAGAAAACTGTTTAAGAGGCTTATAAAATGAATTTTGCAGAGATAAAACAGTAATGTTTGATGAATAAGAAGCAAAAGCGAATTGATATTTCAATTAAAATTTTTATTAAAATATTTATTAGATAATATTTAAAAAAAAAAGTGTGTACAAAAAATATATCTAATTTTATTCAAAAAAATTCTTGATTGATGTATACGACATTTTATTTTTTTCACTTTTAGAAGAGTAGGAAAAAAACTAATGAATAAGTTCCTTATCAAAAAAAAAAAAAAATTAAATTATCACCATGTCACCAATTTCAAAAGACGTCATGTGAGAAACTGAATTGTATTTCACAAGTTTTTTTTCATGTGTGGTTACAGCAAATTGGTATAGGCTAAAAACTTAGCATGAAAATATTGTAAAAAAAACAACAGCAAATTTTGAAAAACAAAAAACAAAACAAAATAAGATCCATGCCATAAACATTTTGTCCAAATGCAATGTTTTAGTAAAGAAAATATTTAAACTGTTGAACATTACTTTGTGTAAACTTGGTTTGGTTGGTTGTTTTACAGCATATCAAGCTTTTTCAGGCTAATTAATGTAACAATTTTTAAGAAATATTTTTTTATAGAATGTATTTGTTTTTTTTCAAGTTGGTTCCATTCAACCCATAGTTGGGACCCTAACAGGTACTACCACTCGGGGTCAGAGTGGACCTGGGAGCAATGGCAATTAAAGGGTGGCTCCACACTCCCCAAAGCCCACAACCTGGGGCCTCACAATCAGATATAGTTTAAGGTCATATCCCGGACCGTGTAAAGTTGAGAAAGTAATTATTTAATAATAAATAATCTGCCCCACTTGATTATAAACATGCAGTAGGAAAACATTGTGTAGATTGATCAGTAAAATTTGCTCATGGTTGTCAGTATTGTACATATAGTATAATAAAAGTAGTTGTATTTTCCTAGAAACTCATTTTTTTAAATAAAAAAAAACTCCCCTGATCCTTTAACCATAAAAAAAAATGTTATTGATAATCATTTCAGAAAAGTCTTTAGTAGAGTTATGATGTAAAAAAAAAACAAAGAAAATTTACAATCAATTAGAAAATATCACTGATGTTAAAACTTTACATCATCAACATTCTGATCCACATCTGGCATCAATTGAAATAAATGGCTCTCGTCTTCAGGAGGCCTAAAGTTTTGACAAGCTTCTGGGCTTGACCTTTATTACTGATCTTAAATGGAACACGTACATCAAATCTGTTGCCAAGGCCGCTGGAAAAATGGTGGGATCTTTCTATCGATTCGGTAAATATCTCACTGCTGATGCTATTCTCTATCTATATAAGAGCCAGGTACGTCCAAGGATGGAATATTGTTGCCACATCTGGGCAGGAGCTGCTAGAAAGGACTTGTCCTGCCTTGATAGAGTTTAAAATAGACTTCGTAGCCTCGTAGGAGATGTCCTTTTCTCTTCCTTGCAACCTCTATCTCACAGAAGAGACGTTGCGAGTTTGTCTCTGATGTATCGTTATTTTCATGGAAGGTGTTCAACTTAGCTTCAATCTATGGTCCCCCTCGCCAAACTTTCACAAGAAACACTCGTCTAGCTGTACACACTATCAATAATTCCCCCACTCTTTATCTGTGCCTAAACCTAAACGTAGATTCCATGAACAAAGCTTCTTTCTTAGAACTGCACGCCTGTGGAATTGTCTTCCGTTTTCCTGCTTTCCGGTTGACTACAATATGGTTGTGTTCAAGTCTAACGTAAATACATTCTTGATTAGCCGTTCTATATAAGTTATCAAATTTACCAAATTTTCATTACTAATGATTACTGTACACTCTTTAACCCTTATCCTTGAGTGGCTTCTTGGCCTTGATAAGTGGTGATGTCTATGTAAAAAAAACAAAAAAACTTGAAAATACAAAGTCTGTAACGTTTCTACCAGCTTCAAATGACGTCATATAAAAAACTTAAAGGTATTACAGAAGATTTTTTTTTAACGTGCATGTGTACTTTTAGCAAATTAAACTTAGCATGAAAATATTGTAAAACCAAAAAGTGTAAAAAAAAAAAATAAAATAAATAAATAAAAATAAAAAAAACAGGATCCGCACTTTGTGAAGAAAATATTTAAACAGTTGATCATTAATAGTTTGTGTAAGCTAAGCAAACTAATTATTTAATGTAAAAAAAATCTGCCTCACTCGATTACAAGCAGGCAAATCTATTGAAAGGAATAATTACGAAAATGTAGATCAACATTATTTGAAATAAAAGATGAAATTAGAAAATGCATTTAATGGTAGAAATTATGAGTGATGTGTTATCAAAATCCACACAAAGAGGGATTATTTCGAAATTTTCGTCTGTTATGAACTGTTTTTTTTTACTACACTGTTCACTATAAATTTATGATACTTCTACTGAATATAATTTTTTGGCAAATAAAACTAAAACGTATGCTTTTTTTTATACCCCCCCCGGATCCTCAGAACCATCAGAGACAATAAAGATAAAGAAATAAATTAAAAAAAAAATTAGTACTGATAATCGTTTCAGAACATGGCAAATTCCATTTCTTTAATTTTCACACTTTTGCACTGATTTTCTACGGCTAAAAACCCAAATATAAAGTTTCGCATAGGTTCGAATACCCTGTATATCAAGTTTCATGTCTGTAGACCAAAGACTGACGGAGAAGGTTGGTAAGCAAACTTTTTAAAACAAATATATACGTACGCATACATAAATATATATATATATATATATGAAAAACTAATGTGTGTAGGTATTTAATTATTATAGTAAAAAAATAATTATATATATATATATATATATATATATATATATATATATATATATATATATAGACATAAAGTTATGAACAGTACATAGGGCCCGAGCAAAGCCGGGCTGAACTGCTAGTATAAATATATAAATATTCTTTCCTATTTTGACTGTTATTCTCATAACGCTTCGGTCGATGCAAGCATGCTATCGCCGGGATTAGTCTACTCGTGTAGAATTCTCTTGTTCCGCTAGGCATGACCAGTTTTCAATTCAGCTGAAAGATTCCGAGTTGGACAAGATTCACCGAAAGGAGATCGGAGGTTAATCGGCCGAAACGTTGTATAAATAACATTCAAAATGAGGACTGTAGTCGGGATAATCTAAATAACACAAATTCTCAGTCGACATCTAAAAAAATTCAGAAACCTGATTCCTCTCAAATACTTCATCTGAAAACAGTTCATCCGATATTAACACTGCTATTGTGGTTCTTAGTTTGAAAAGGTTAAATTTGACAAAATAAGGTTGGTAAAAATACAACATGGCGTCGTCAATGATGTCGAAAATGAAATGAAAGGAGAAAAAAAAAAAAAAACTAAAAAATCGGAAGAAATCAAATTAACATTTTCGTAGTGGGATTAGAGTCGAGATGAGGAAGGGGTTTTAAAACCGTTGCTAACATTTGAGGCTGCAGTTGTTGAAGGGTATCGAATTTAGAAAATGCTTCAATTAAAGAGAGATGATGATGATGATGATGATGATGATGATGATGATGATGATGAAGGCTTACAGAGTCACGGTGGATTGAAAGTGGAGACGAGGTGGCGCGGAGCTGCTGTGATATTCTATGACTATAATTAGTGCAAAAATACGGGTGAATATTGAGACCAAAAATTTACCGAACAACAGATGGTATAACAAAAATACAAGCATTTGTTTTTAGAAATCAAAAGTAAATTTAAAATAGAATAGTTTGCGAGGGCATGAAACATTATAAATATTAAAGTTGAGCACTGTCCGGGAAATAAACCAAACAAAAGAAAAGCAATCAGCGGTATGTAATCCTCAGGATTTCCAATCGTTTGAACTCTCTTTACTGTTTTCTGTTATGCACACATTTGTCATTTATAGGTGTTAAATTTCCATTAATTATCGTAGCTATTATTAGTGTCCCGGAGAAAAAGTCTTAACAAATAGAGTCAAAGGTGACTTTGTAGCTGAGTTCAAATCTTCCGACCAGTAAAAATTGTCACTTTCTGCACCGACGATTATAAAAGCACGAAAAATTTGTGTTATTAGGTACAAAAATGATTATTGTTCATAATTACTAGTACCTTTGAATGTATTAAAGTTGAGCACTGTCTGGGAAATTAAACACAAGCAGCAATGAAACAGCGTTATGTGACTTTTAGGAATTCCATTCGTTTGGACCCCCTAAGCTGTTTACTATTGTGTCTGCATTTGGCATTTATAAGTGTTAAATTTCCATTAATTCTCGTGGCAATTGTTAGTGGGCCGGAGGTAAGGTCTTAGCAAATAGAATCAAAGGTGATTTTGTAGCTGGATTTGAATATTCTGACCAGTACGAATTATCACTTCCTACACTGTATATTGCGAAAGCATGAAACAATAGTGCATGTAGGTATAAAAATAATAATTATTATTTATGACTATATGCATGTAGTTGTGTGATTTTCTGTATATTTATAAACATTATTGGCTACATATATGCGTACCTGTTTCAGTTGAAACTTTTGTCAAAATTTAGCATTATACGGCTACGGCTTTCAACTGGTTTCAAACGCGAATATGCTAGTTCTTTCTTTCAACATTTTTTGGTGCTATTTTGTTGTTCTACGAGGAAAACAAAGGAAGACAACTCTTTGTTCACTATTTTCAAAACATTGGAGTTTTATGTTTGCCATCTAGGAAACACAGAAATATTACCATTATATATATATATATATATATATATATATATATATATATATATATATATATATATAGGCCCTGTTGGTGGGGCATTAGAATACGTCGACTGCCCCCCTGCAGAGGGTAAAAGTCCTCAATGGGGGTCCTGGATATGACCTTAAACTATATCCAGTGGTGAGGCCCCAGCTTTTGAGCTTTGGGGAGTGTGAAGCCACCTTTTAATTACCATTGCTCCCAGGTCCACCCTGACCCGGAGTGGTAGTACCTGTTAGGGTCCCAACTATGGGTTAAATAGAAACCGACGTGAAAACAACAAATATATTCTATTAAAAAACATTTTCATCAAACTCTTTGGATTTTGCATTAAATAACCTGAAAAGGGTTGATATGCCGTAAAACAAAACCAACCAACCAACCAACCAACCAATATATTTATATACAAGAGACAATAAGATTGGAAAATTTATAAGATTTATATACAATTTATAAGATTTATATACAAGAGACAATAAGATTGGAAAATGAAGTCGCAATAATATATATTGGTATATATAGAATAATTCATTTATTTATTAGGGGTATACATACATTTAGTTGCGGGATAAAGGGGACTCTTTATACCAGGACATTTCGAAGCCTAATGCTTCTCATCAGAAGAGTAAAGAAGACGTTAGGTAACATAAAGGGGAAGCGACGTCTAGCGTAGGATTCATCAGAAACGAAATAAATAAATAAAATATAAATCTATATAATGGAAATATGTTTTTTAAAATCATATTTCCTCTTTTATTTATACCAATATTTTATCCATAAAGTTCAATGTAATTACAGAGCATACAACACAAGAAATAACAAGAGTCTATATTCAAAATTTCAAGATGTTGACCATCTTACAATTCATTCCGTTAAGTACGTTGGCATGCACAATTCTTGAGAGCACATGTTTCATAGCACAACATCATTCATTTAATTATACCAACCAACGAATCTTTTCTGTCCTTAACTCCACAGAAAAAAATAACACTTATGAATTAATTAAAATGAAATAAATGCATATGGGCATGATTACAAAATCTTTAATTGCAATTACTTTTTCTTTTTTCTTTTATTATGCCATCATTATTTTCCTTTAATGAATTGATAGGTGCTATTTTCTCGGAGGAGTTAAGGGCAGAAAAGATTCATTGATTGCATAGGATGTATTCAAGGAAAGGACACTTACTTATAGGATGCTTTTTCGAGATCCTTAAAGATAAATTAAACGAGGTCGCTAAATCATAGAAAGGGTTACCCAGTTACATCCCATAGTAAGAAAATAAAAATAAATTCAGGGAAAAACGGAACTCGATAAAGAACAAGGAATCGCTAAGTTCATATAAAATAAATAACAATTATTTACGTGAAAAAAGTATTAAAACAAAGTGTTCCAACATAAGTGTGTTTTCCTGTGTTTGAACGTTTTAAATGAATGATTATTGGTGCGCAGATTTGTGTGTATGGAACACGGTTTAAAAGTACTGATTTTTATGATAGATGTACCGCAGGTGGGCTTGGAGTTAATATGGCTCTTTTCTGGTAGAAACAGTCCGTATTCAATATAAGTGAATACATGTGTGTGTGTGTGTGTGTGTGTGTGTGTCTGTGTGTGTGTGTATGTGTGTGTGTTCGCATTGTAAGGACAGTGGTTTGTAATACGAAAAAGACGTTTAAGTTCTCACTCGAAGTGGTGAATTTGAACGATGGGTATTGCAGTTTATGCGTAGCCCGCGTAAAACCATGGCGTTTGTTTTAACGTCTCATGAAGACGGAGTCTCCTATAACACATGCTGCACTTGAGAATTTGGAGAGAGAACTGTTTTGATTTTGGCGGGTAAATGCCTTTGTCTGCCTGCTGCTTCGGGACTAATAACCGTATTCAAACGGGAGATAACGTAACATAGTTCATTTTCTTTTATGTATGTGGTCGCATCACAACGTCATGTTCTGACGCGTTTTTAATAACGCGTAGGGACATGGCGTTTTAAAGTAGTGATCGCTGTGAAATGCTTATAACCGGCCAGATGTAGCTGGTCTCTACAATTGATATAATAATTAATTGAATGATTTTGCGCTACGAAACAGGTGTTGTAAAGAATTGTGCATTTCCCCAGTCTCTCCACATTAAAAAACGGCCTCGTGCCTAATTTTCTCAGTGGGGAAGAAAATAAATACCCAACCCAATGCTTGCTAATATTAGGTTAGTGCTAAAATATCTTCTTTTTTTTTTACTTGAAGTTAAGCGTCAAAAAGCGACATTATTTTTACACAAACCTAATAGGAGAGTCCAAAGTTGCAGAAGAACGGAGATTCACAAATCCTTCCATTCCCTGTCTAATCTTGGATCAAACTGTTTTTTTACGAGTCTACAAAACCAGCAAAAAAAAAAAAAAAAAATTGATTGTTTTTTTAATCTATTTCGTCAATAATTTATGCCTCGAAACGTTCGTAAAAATCTATTTGCATGTAACATTTTACGAAATGTATTACAAGGTGCCTTCAATAAGTTTCCAGACTGCTTTCGTGTGGCCACTTTTATGAATAGTACACACATGAAACCCTATGCCCCTTCGAAGTTATCTCCTCCGGCTGCAATGTACTTGTTATACTATTCAAACAACTTCTGGAAGCCCCCGTGGATGCTTTTATTGCATGAGCGTGTCAAGGACCCTCGTCACAGCATCTTTCATCTCCTCAACTGTCTCATAACGACAGCCTCTAAGGGTTTCCTTGAGCTTAGGGAATAACCAAAAGTCACAGGGAGCAAGGTCTGGACTGTGAGGTCTGAATAGGTCAGCTCGACCATCTTCCTGCTTATCATGACAACGTCTTCCTTTGTCATCTTCTCTGAGCACCCTTCAGACACATGTCGTGCAAATATTCTATCTCTTCAGTTCTTCACGAATAATTCTGTTTACATTTTCACACTGACATCAAACTGTGCACTTATTGTCATTATAGATACAAGACGGTCCTTATTCAGGAAATTCTTTATTTGGCCAATCAACTCTAGTGTTCTGATTTCTTTATTCTTCCCACGTCTCTCATTATCTTTCACTGACTCCCTACCTTCCTTGAATCTATTATGCCACTAATAAACTGATGCTGGGTTCATGCAAGATGGCCCAAAAGCAGTCTGAAGCATTCCATATGCCTCTGTGGCATTTTTTTTTCAAGTGTAAAACAGAATTTCATTCCATATCATTCTTCTTAAAATGATCTAATGCCCAGATTACATTTGTGAAATTCATCAGCTGTGACAATCAGGCTTTAGTAGTGTGTATTCCAATTCCTGCTGTAGCTGTTCATTTGAATCGGAAATCATAAAAATAGATCAGTAATCTCATAAGATACATAGCAATAACGTATATAATTTTCAAGAGTCTACAACAATGTGTAATACTGGTATAAAAAAGTCTAGAAACTTATTGGATGCACCTCGTATCAGTAATTAGGAGTACACACACAAAAGCCATTATCAGAGTTTATTCCCGGTGGCATGTCTTGGAGTCTGAGTGACAAGCCTCTTCCAAGTTTTTATATTCTCCACCCATTTCCATAATCTTTGCAAATGACTTTGCGTTATGGCAACGACTGCTTACCATAGACTTTTCACTGAAATTTGGGTGAAAATTTTTGCAGTCATTGATGTTTGGTAGAACTTTACTTCCTCGGTCCTTCCATCTTCCTTAAGTTTCTTCAGCTATTTTGCGTTGTTGAGACTACTGTAATCATCATCATCATCATCATCATCATCATCATCATCATCATCATCATCATCATCATCATCATCATCTGTTCTTCTTCTTCTTCTTCTTCTTTTTCGTATTGTTGTTCTTCTTCTTATTGTTATTATTAATGTCATCATCATCATCATCATCATCTTTTCTTCTTCTTTTTCTTCTTCTTCTTCCTTTTTTTCTTCTTCTTTTCTTCTTCTTATTATTAATGCTTATTATCTATATGTTAATACCGTAGTACCTATTCCGTACGTACGTCTCACACTTTTCAGATTATAAATTATACGATCGGGGGATCCTATTTATTAAAAAGGAGGATTCAATTATTTTTTACCAATCAATGAATCTATTTTGCCCTTAACTCCTCATAAAAAATAGCATCTATCAATTCATTAAAAAAATAGAATATATATGAACACGAATACAAAATCCATGAATTGGGAGAAACGTTACGATTACTCTTCCTCTTCGGCCCTTCCATCTTCCTGAAGTCTTCTCAGCTACTTTGGATTGTATCAGTCGAGACTTATGCCGTCGTCGTCGTCGTCGTCGTCGTCATCATCATCATCATCATCTTTTTTTTTTCTTCTTCTTCTTCTTCTTCTTATTCTTATTATTATTATTAGTAGTAGTAGTAGTAGTAGTAGTATCGATTTCTTGCTGGCAGCGGCAATTGGTCTCAACTGGAATGTGAGTGGCAATAAGCCTCCCTAAAGTCCCAGTTCTCGTTGCACTTGTCCAGCGGAGGTCTAGTTGGCGCTCTCTCCTCAGTCTTTCCATCCTCCTTGACCCTTCTCAACTATTTGGCATCACTCTTTGGGGACGGTAAGGAGGCCATGGGAGGAGATGGGTGAAGGGATAGAGAATTCGGAGATTTGCAGCTTCAACGTTCTTCATTACATGTAACGCTTCTTCACGTTTTGCTTCTACAACAGTTTGTCTGCCCCCCCCATGTGGCTCATACGTATTAGCCTCCGCATTCAAAGGTTTTCCTTAATATTTCAGCTGTTTTTATTATCGTGATTCACTGTATCTTTGCAGCCATTCATTTGATTCCAATTTCTCCCATTCTTTTTTTTTTCTTTTTGAATTGTTGCTAGTGCTCCTACTATTATAGGTATTATCCTGATTTTCGTCATCTTTCATATCCCTTTCAGCTCTGGCTAGCCAAGTGTATTTGCTCCGTTTCTCCTTTTCTTTGATATTCATCCTGTGGTCAGCTGGGACAACAATGTCTACGATTTGACAAGACTTTCCTTTCTTGTTAATGATTACGACACCTGGTCTTCTTGCTTGGAGAGGTTTTCTGTTTGTATTTCCATGCCCCATAGAGTATTGTGATTATCGTTTTCAAGTCCTGCTGACGGCTTAGGCCTATACTATTTGTCAGTGCGTTCGAGATGCAGTTGCTTGCATACTTCCCAGTGTACTGCCCTTCCCACTTATCGGTCCTCTCCTTGGATGCCTTTTGAGCCAGTTTACTGAATTCGCTTACGATATGGTTTATCGTTTCGTTTCTTTGGCCAGAGAGTCTGCATTTGCTGTTTTCTTGTGTTTTGTCTATCTTTGCTTTGATGTGGTTGGTTCTTACCGAGTTATCTTGTGCTATTTGAGTTATTAAGGATTCAGTTTCTTGATTTACGTGTTCTTTTCGTATCCATGTTCATCGTTTTTCATTAGTCTAAGTTTTGTCATTTTTATGAATCTTCTGTGTAATTGCTTCTCTTTCCATTTTTATTTTCTTGTTTTATCCTTAGTCTCCATGTTTTCTGTTGTGTTAATTTTTTCAGTGTCTCTCGCTGCCATAATTGTCCTTTCGGTATTTTGTATTGTGTATTTTTCTAGTTCTTTTTTCGTGTCCTTCACACAGTCTTCTATACAAACTTGTCCTCTCCCGCTGTATTTTACTTTTCCTAGAGTCTGTCAACATCGTCATTTGGGTTTAGTGCATTGTGCATGGTCATGAGTTTCCTGGTCTTCTGATTAAGGTGTCGCAGCTCTTCTTTAGTCCACCCCATGAACGGTCCAGAGTATTTTACTAGTGATACTGCCCAAGTGTTTATACCTTTTATTAGGTTTCTTCTATATAATTTCGTTTCTGAGAGTTTTCTAGTTATCCTGAAGTATTCCTTTCTAATTCTCACTTTCATTTCTGTGGCTTTGATGGTGTCTGCTTCCAGAATTCCCAAGTATTTATAGGCGTCTTGTTCCCCTAGTGACCCCATCTCTGTTTGGTCGGATAGTTCCATGCCTCCTGTTGTCTTCAGTTTTCCTTTCTTATAACTAGTATGCCGCACTTTTCCATTCCAAAATTCTATTTCGATATCCTGGCTGAAGATCCTTGTAGTGTCTATTAGTGTCTCTAGTTTCTTTTCGGTCCTTGCGACAAGTTTCAATTTGTCCATGTACATTAGGTTTTTTCTTCTTCTTACTCTCGTTATTATTATTATTATTATTATTATTATTATTATTATTATTATTATTATTTACTCACTATGAATATTCACGCAACGCCATGATCAGAGATTGCCCTTTAAGAACAACTGATGGTGTTCCCTGGAGTCTGAATGACATCAAATCTCCACATATTTCTAGCACTCTCCACCTCTTTCGATGACCTTTGCAATAGAATTTGCGTTACTGCAACAGCCGCTTACCATTTATTTATCGTTGGCGGCGCCATTGGTTTTCACTGGAATTAGAGTTGCAATGAGCCTTCCCAAGGTCCCTGTCCTCTTTGCTCTCCCCCAACAGAGGTTTGGCTTGTGCCTTTTCTCCTCAGCCATTCTATTATCCTTGACCCTTATTATTTCGTGTGGTCCCTATTTATGGTGCCGCTCACAAAAGAAAAAAAAAACAAAGAAAGGGAGCGGTATTTTTTAATTATACAGTTTCAGTTCTCATGATTCCATGTGATGTTCCCTTGTTTTTTGCATTTGTAGCCATTTTCTGTGTCCAGTTTGTGTGTAGTTTATGTGTTATGTTAGTTTCCTCATTCAAGGATTTTCCTTACTATTTCTGCAGCTTTCATTATTGAAATTCATTGTATCTTCTCGGGCATCCTTCTGAATCCAATCTCTCCCATTCTTTTATCTTTCCTAGCGTTCCTACTATTAGTGGTGTTATCTTTACTTTCTTCATTTTCCAGATCTCTTTGAGTTCTCTGGCCAGTTCCGTGTATTTGCTCCGCTTTTCAGTCTCCTTCATCCTGTGGTTTGCTGGAACAACAAATTTACAATCTGGAAGAACTTTTCCTTCTTGTACATTATTATTATTGTTTTTTTAATTACTATTATTATCATTCTTCTTCTTCTTCTTCTTCTTATTATTATTATTATCATTATTGTTTTTTAATTATTATTATTATTATTGTTTTTTAATTATTATTATTATTGTTTTTTTAATTATTATTATTATCATTATTATTATTATCATCATTATTATTATTGTTTTTTAATTATTATTATTATTACTATTGTTTTTTAATTATTATTATTATTATTATTTGTTTAATAATTATTATTATTATTGTTTTTTAATTATTATTATTATTATTATTATTGTTTTTTTTAATTATTATTATTATTATTATTATTATTATTATTATTATTATTATTGTTGTTGTAGTACCTTTTCCGCACGTGCGTGTGTCAGGCTTTCCAGATTATAAATTAATCGACCGGGAGATATTATTTATTAAAAAGGAGGATAAAAGGTAATTACATACTACGAATATTAAATAAATATATAGAGACGCTAATTTAATGTTCATAGTATGTTATCATCTTCTATCCTTCTTTTTAATAAATAGGATCTCCCGATCACCGAAGATTCAATGTAAAAAAAAAAAAAATTAGGACAATTGCCCTGTACCGGCACTGCTCGGACAGAAAGGAACTGCAATTTACTGCCTTTACAGCTGCACAAAACGCTGTAGTAATACATCAAACTCTTCATCAGGGAAACAGTGTGACTAGGGTTCTGAATCAGAACATCTCGCAAAGTAAGAATCGACATGATAAACAAGTGGCACCTGATTGTCATTAAATTACTCCCAGCTTGGAATAATGTGGGTAAAAGAAACAGGCGACGACAAAGAGAAACATACGTTGACAGTCTGAACAGCTGGGCGACATAAAAAGTGATGAGCAACAATGAATTCATGAATTCCTCGCGGGAGAGAGACAGATGAAGATATATTGATTATTGATGTATTGATTCAAAAAGTCATCGCAAACTTATTTAATACAAGTATAGAAATTATCTTCAATTATTTTATGTTCGGCTATTTTCAGTAAGCCCAGATTACACACAGACATGAGTAATATCATGACAGTTTTTAAACCTTACTACTTCTTATGATTAGAGCTTGTTTCGGGTATATATCCGACATAGGTAGACACAATTAATCAACCGAGAACCACATCACTTTAATAAAAAAACATACAAATATCAATGGATATATACCTAAGAATCAAAGCAGAGAAAAGAATATGCTTTTGGGTAACAATGAACCTCCCCAAGGTCCTGTCACCTATGCTTTTCTCCAACAGAGCTTGAATTTAGAAACCTAAAAAACAAAAAGATTCACGCCTTTTATGGCAATTTGGAAGCGGAAGTTTTGTTTGTGATATTGGCATACAGGTCCAACGGGCTCTCTCTATCCGATTTGTTTTTTCTATACACCCCCCTTTCCTGAGGAACCCTTTCTCCCTATCTGATAACGCGTTAGCGGAATGCTAACATCTTACACCTTACTGAAGGGTAACCTGAAACTATGCAAGGCATCGGCGAGCTGATAAATTCTGATCCCGCAGTCCAGAACTTGCTACCTGTTACATTTTATGAGAGAATTTAGAAAATGAAAGAAGTTGTGATGAGGTATCTTGAAACGATCACACAAGATGACGTCCACACAACATGACGCTCACACAAGATGACGCCCACACAAGATGACGCCCACACAAGATGACGCCCACACAAGATGACGCCCACACAAGATGACGCTCACACAAGATGACGCTCACACAAGATGACGCCCACACAAGATAACGCTCACACAAGATGACGCCCACACAAGATGACGCTCACAGAAGATGACGCCCACACAAGATGACGCCCACACAAGATGGCGCTCACACAAGATGACGCTCACACAAGATAATGCTCACACAAGATGGCGCCCACACAAGATGACGCCCACACAAGATGACGCCCACACAAGATGACGCCCACACGAGATAATGCTCACACAAGATGCCGCCCACACAAGATGACGCCCACACAAGATGACGCTCACACAAGATGACGCCCACACAAGATGACGCCAACACAAGATAACGCCCACACAAGATGACGCCCACACAAGATGACGCCCACACAAGATAACGCACACACAAGATGACGCCCACACAAGATGACGCCCACACAAGATAACGCAAACACAAGATGACGCTCACACAAGATGACGCCCACACAAGATGACGCACACACAAGATGACGCCCACACAAGATGACGCCCACACAAGATAACGCTCACACAAGATGACGCTCACACAAGATGACGCCCACACAAGATGACGCTCACACAAGATGACGCTCACACAAGATGACGCCCACACGAGATGACGTCCACACAAGATGACACCCACACAAGATAAAGCACACACAAGATGACGCCCACACAATATGACACTCACACAAGATGACGCCCACACAAGATGACGCTCACACAAGATGACGCTCACACAAGATGACGCTCACACAAGATGACGCCCACACGAGATGACGCCCACACAAGATGACGCCCACACAAGATAACGCACACACAAGATGACGCCCACACAAGATGACGCTCACACAAGATGACGCTCACACAAGATGACGCCCACACAAGATGACGCTAACACAAGATGACGCTCACACAAGATGACGCCCAGACAAGATGACACCCACACAAGATGACGCCCACACAAGATGACGCTCACACAAGATGACGCTCACACTAGATGACGCTCACACTAGATTACGCCCACACAAGATGACGCTCACACAAGATGACGCCCACACAAGATGACGCTAACACAAGATGACGCCCACACAAGATGACGCTCACACAAGATGACGCTCACAGAAGATGACGCCCACACAAGATTACGCCCACACAAGATAGCGCTCACACAAGATGACGCCCACACAAGATGATGCCCACACAAGATGACGCCCACACAAGATGACGCCCACACAAGATGACGCTCACACAAGATGACGCTAACACAAGATGACGCCCACACAAGATGACGCTCACACAAGATGACGCTCACACAAGATGACGCCCACACAAGATGATGCCCACAGAAGATGACGCTCACACAAGATGACGCTCACACAAGATGACGCCCACACAAGATGACGCTCACACAAGATGACGCTCACACAAGATGATGCTCACACAAGATGACGCCCACACAAGATGACGCTCACACAAGATGACACCCACACAAGATGACGCCTACACAAGATGACGCTCACACAAGATGACCCCCACACAAGATGACGCTCGCACTAGATGACGCTCACACTAGATGACGCTCACACAAGATGACGCTCACACTAGATGACGCCCACACAAGATGACGCACACACAAGATGACGCCCACACAAGATGACGCCCACACAAGATAACGCTCACACAAGATGACGCTCACACAAGATGACGCCCACACAAGATGACGCTCACACAAGATGACGCTCACACAAGATGACGCCCACACGAGATGACGTCCACACAAGATGACACCCACACAAGATAAAGCACACACAAGATGACGCCCACACAATATGACACTCACACAAGATGACGCCCACACAAGATGACGCTCACACAAGATGACGCTCACACAAGATGACGCTCACACAAGATGACGCCCACACGAGATGACGCCCACACAAGATGACGCCCACACAAGATAACGCACACACAAGATGACGCCCACACAAGATGACGCTCACACAAGATGACGCTCACACAAGATGACGCCCACACAAGATGACGCTAACACAAGATGACGCTCACACAAGATGACGCCCAGACAAGATGACACCCACACAAGATGACGCCCACACAAGATGACGCTCACACAAGATGACGCTCACACTAGATGACGCTCACACTAGATTACGCCCACACAAGATGACGCTCACACAAGATGACGCCCACACAAGATGACGCTAACACAAGATGACGCCCACACAAGATGACGCTCACACAAGATGACGCTCACAGAAGATGACGCCCACACAAGATTACGCCCACACAAGATAGCGCTCACACAAGATGACGCCCACACAAGATGATGCCCACACAAGATGACGCCCACACAAGATGACGCCCACACAAGATGACGCTCACACAAGATGACGCTCACACAAGATGACGCTCACACAAGATGACGCCCACACAAGATGACGCTCACACAAGATGACGCTCACACAAGATGATGCTCACAAAAGATGACGCCCACACAAGATGACGCTCACACAAGATGACACCCACACAAGATGACGCCCACACAAGATGACGCTCACACAAGATGACCCCCACACAAGATGACGCTCGCACTAGATGACGCTCACACTAGATGACGCTCACACAAGATGACGCTCACACTAGATGACGCCCACACAAGATGACGCTCACACAAGATGACGCCCACACAAGATGACGCCCACACAAGATGACGCTCACACAAGATGACGCTCACACAAGATGACGCCCACACAAGATGACGCCCACACAAGATGACGCTCACATAAGATGATGCCCACACAAGATGACGCTCACACAAGATGACGCCCACACAAGATGACGCTCACACAAGATGACACCCACACAAGATGACGCCCACACAAGATGACGCCCACACAAGATGACGCTAACACAAGATGACGCCCACACAAGATTACGCACACAAAAGATGACGCCCACACAAGATGACGCCCACACAAGATGACGCTCACACAAGATGACGCTCACACAAGATGACGCCCACACAAGATGACGCTCACACAAGATGACGCCCACACGAGATGACGCCCACACAAGATGACACCCACACAAGATAACGCACACACAAGATGACGCCCACACAAGATGACGCTCACACAAGATTACGCCCACACAAGATGACGCTCACACATGATGACGCTCACACAAGATGACGCTCACACAAGATGACGCCCACACAAGATGACGCCTACACAAGATGACGCCCACACAAGATAACGCACACACAAGATGACGCCCAAACAAGATGACGCTCACACAAGATGACGCTCACACAAGATGACGTTCACACTAGATGACGCTCACACTAGATGACGCTCACACTAGATGACGCCCACACAAGATGACGCCCACACAAGATGACGCTCACACAAGATGACGCCCACACAAGATGACGCTCACACAAGATGACGCTCACACTGGATGACGCTCACACTAGATGACGCTCACACAAGATGACGCTCACACTAGATGACGCCCACACAATATGACGCTCACACAAGTTGACGCCCACACAAGATGACGCCCACACAAGATGACGCTCACACAAGATGACGCCCACACAAGATGACGCTCACACAAGATGACGCCCACACAAGATGACGCCCACACAAGATGACGCTCACATAAGATGACGCTCACACAAGATGACGCCCACACAAGATGACGCCCACACAAGATGACGCCCACACAAGATGACGCTCACACAAGATGACGCTAACACAAGATGACGCCCACAGAAGATGACGCTCACACAAGATGACGCTCACACAAGATGATGCTCACACAAGATGACGCCCACACAAGATGACGCTCACACAAGATGACGCCCACACAAGATGACGCCCACACAAGATGACGCCCACACAAGATGACGCTCACACAAGATGACGCTCACACTAGATGACGCCCACACAATATGACGCTCACACAAGTTGACGCCCACACAAGATGACGCCCACACAAGATGACGCTCACACAAGATGACGCCCACACAAGATGACGCTCACACAAGATGACGCCCACACAAGATGACGCCCACACAAGATGACGCTCACATAAGATGACGCTCACACAAGATGACGCCCACACAAGATGACGCCCACACAAGATGACGCTCACACAAGATGACGCTCACACTAGATGACGCTCACACAAGATGACGCCCACACAAGATGACGCCCACACAAGATGACGCTCACACAATATGATGCCCACACAAGATGACGCTCACACAAGATGACGCTCACACAAGATGACGCCCACAAAAGATGACGCCCACACAAGATGACGCTCACACAAGATGACGCCCACACAAGATGACGCCCACACAAGATGACGCTCACACAAGATGACACTCACACAAGATGACGTTTACACAAGATGATGCTCACACAAAATGACGCTCACACAAGATGACGCTCATACAAGATTACGCTCACACAAAATGACGCCCACACAAGATTACGCTCACACAAGATGACGCTCACACAAGATGACACCCACACAAGATGACACTCACACAAGATGACACCCACACAAGATTACGTACACACAAGATGACGCCCACACAAGATGACGCTCACACAAAATGACGCTCACACAAGATGACGCCCACACAAGATGACGCTCACACAAAATGACACCCACACAAGATGACGCCCACACAAAATGTCGCTCACACAGTAAGGCCACAAACTACATAGCACTTGTCAACGACATGCTGACTGCTTTCAGAATCCTGTACTGCAACATGAGTGTTTATATATAATGTTTTATCTCCGGTTAGACAAGATTACACACGGGCATGAGTATGCTCGTGACAGTTTTGTGAACCTTACTACTTTCATACTGGATTCTCACAATTTGAGAGCAGGTGTTTTGTTGGTAACTGCCCGGCTAGAAGATTACCATACAGGGCCAACAGCTTTCTCTGCTTTTTTTAACAGAAACTTCCACCCCTTTCCTGGATGCATTGAGTTCTGCAAAACCGAAGAACTTCATCTATCCCTTGTATTGTAACCCTTCAAGATATCAGAGCGAAGATTAACACATGCTAAACCTCGCTTAACGGTTACCTGTAATTGTACGCGAGGCATTCATTTTGTTTAGGCATTAATCATACCCGCTCGTCTTTGAATGATAACAATCGTTAAATATATCTAGAAAACGCGAAAAGTTCAGAATTATTTACAAATTCACTAATTTAGATTTAAGCATATGATTTACAATTTAAATAAAAAAATAATGAATGTGATTTACAATAGATTTAAAAAACAAAAACAACAACAAAAAAAAACGAAAAGAAGAAGCAAAACCTTTTCCCATCTTTTTATGCCGCGAACACATAAGAAATACAGAGTATATGAACGGTTAGGGTAAGGTTTAGGGTTCACAAAAATTTAACTTCCTCATAAAAACTTTCAACAAGCTTCTTAAAAAGAGAAAATAATATGGATTTCCAATCGAAAACTGCTTCACCCATTTCCGGGAGTAGCTTGTTCTTCCTCAATGCTCGTAACTGTCATTACATAACTACAGGAAGGTCTTTCAGAGTTCAACAGTAGTCGGCCATCATGACTCCGTCCCAACGACCCTGATATCTGGTCTATATATCTTTCAGATCTTCATAAAATCTCTGCTATTGCTCCACCATTGTTCAAACTTCAGGGCTTGAACTTCCGTTTTGTTGGCCTCTCTTCAGATACCAACAGTTGTCAACCAATCATGTCTACGCCCCAACAACCCTGATACCTATTCTCCATTTCCTTCAAACCCTGATGGAATTTATTTTTTTATTTTCCTACACGTCACTTATTGAATCCAGGTACTCAGGAAACCAGCCCATATGTGAAAATAGGTAGTGCATTTTGGTGCTTATGTCGCCGCCCAGGTTTCTGAAAGCACTCAGCATGTTGTTGACAAGTTCTGTTTAGTTTCTGGCCCTATTGTTGCCAAGTAAAATTTTCGCAACAAATGTTTTTCAGATTTCTAGTTCGACTTCGTTCATTGAGTTTTTGAATTCTAGATCTCTGATCAGCTGCTGGATCTGAGGACCATCAAAGATGTCAGCTTTTATTTTCTCCATGATCGACCCCGAAAAACCTTGACAGACGTAATTGAAGTAGTCACTATCCTTGTCCAGAGCCTGGATGAAATCTTTCCAGTAAAAAAAAAAAAAAAAAAAAAAGAAATGCAATGCCTGCAGACATTTAATTTTTCCATATACAGCATTTGGTACTCTTTAATAAAAGGGCTCCCGAATCCCGCCAGCCTCACTTATTGAGGGCCAGGACTTTATGGAGCCCACTTTGGGAAACTCTGCTCCAGAATAAACCATATATCCTGAGAACCACATGCTCGGAATTTTATTTAATATTTGGTATAATAAGCATATTTATCTGCGATTTATTTGAATTTAAAGTTCACCGTCTCAGAGAAAACCACCCTCTGTGTGTCTGTGTGTGGGTGCGTATGGGTTCGTTGATCATACATTAATAATTATTGGGAATGCTCTGTAAATATGTGAAACAACGTGTTCTTCGGCAAGTGAATACGTATTTCGGAGTGTCATTCGCCCCTCCGTCAAGTCGAGAAGGAAAGGTTAGCGTTCATGCAGAAACATTTTGAA
>NC_136504.1:108114639-108139639 GCF_053919585.1 Euprymna scolopes
TGTACGTTTTCAACATTTTTTTGTTAAAAAGAGGGAGCTTTCCCTTAGGAACGACCATCGTGTGTGTATATATATATATATATATATATATATATATATATATATATATATTTGTAGTAATAGACATACAGTTCTGTTTCGTTATACCACACCCCATCAGTGCCGCTAGACTAGCGCCTCACACAAACCGAGGAGTGAACCTAGAACCATCGCGTTGACAGTCAGCAGTTCTACCGATCGACCCACGGGAGCGGAGCCCGTAAACAATATCGCAAAACGTCTATTTAAACAAACATTCTTTCACCACTTATATATATCCACACACACACACACACACACACACACACACACACACACACACACACATATATATATATATATATATGATGAAAATAATGGAAATAGTATTCTGACAAAATAGACAATATAAAAAGGAACAAACCGTATTATGGGTTCATCAACGTTTCGTCTTTATTTCGAAACTTCCTCTGGATGAATGAAAATTAGAAACAAAAAATAACAGTACAAAATATTTGAAACTGTTTCACGTGCACAGTGTGACGCAGTTCTATTTCAGAGAAACGGAAAAAAAGACGGAAATTCAAAAAGGAGGGGGAGGGCTGGCGCTGTTAAAGAGAAGAAATTTTAGTGACGTCATATAGTCGTTAATGTAATTTTAAAACTATGAACGCAAGTTAATATTTTTATTGGGAAAAAGATATATCTGTTGAAATTCAAATATAAGTTGGTGACAGAAATAAAATGAGTGTTTTTTATGTAATTTATTGATTGAGATTATGTGTTAATTATTACAGGGGGTGTTTGAATGGTGTGAGAAAGTTAACCTGTGTCCACAGTTAAATAATGTTCTTTTAATAACAGTTTACTTATTAATGACGCTATGTTATAGAAACCTTCACGTTGTTTAATAGTGCTTGAAACTGCCATAAGCGCAGATTTAAGAAGTCTCCGGCGTGGTTTATTTGAAATAAATTTAACTACTTTTGCTTGTTTAAAGTCAAAGGTGTGGTTATGTTGCAATGAATGAGAGAATAATGCACTTAGAGAATTGCTATTTTTTATATCTCTTTTGTGTTCATTGAGCCTTTTTTCCAATTTACGCTGAGTTTCACCAACGTATTTATGAATTTCCAACGTCTTTTTTTTCCGTTTTTCTGAAATAGAACTGCGTGACACTGTGCACGTGAAACATTTTCAAATATTTTGTACTGGTATTTTTTTGTTTCTAAATCTCATTCATCCAGAGGAAGTCTCGAAATAAAGACGAAACGTTGATGAACACATAATACGGTTTGTTCCTTTTTATTTTCTCTCTCTCTCTCTCTCCCTCTCTCTCTCTCTCTCTATATATATATATATATATATATTTAAGCACGTCTGATTGAGCTCGACAGAGATTGTTTTTCCAATTTTTCTGGATATCTGAAGTAATGTGTTGCTACACAGTCATGAGCATGTTTAGGTCTTCTAGTATTTAGTAACAAAAGACCCCATCAGGCAACAACGCTTATATTCAAAAGCGGAATTCTTAAGATTCAGATTAGGAATTTCGCTTTTGAATATAAGCGTTGTTTCCAGAAGAAGTCTCTACTTACTAAATTCTAGAAGACCGAAACATGCTAATGACTGTGTAGGAACACATTACTGCTTATGTAAAGACAAATTGAAAGTGTAACTTGCTGTAGCGCCATATTAAGCACTCTTGTATTAACCTCGTTTTATTTTACTGGTTACCTTACCTTTGAAAAATAGCAACCTTTAATATATATATATATATATATATATATATATATATATATATATATATATAGAGAGAGAGAGAGAGAGAGAGAGAGAAAATAAAAAAGGAACAAACCGTATTATGTGTTCACCAACGTTTCGTCTTTATTTCGAGACTTCCTCTGGGTGAATGAGATTAAGAAACCAAAAATATACCAGTACAAAATATTTGAAAATGTTTCACGTGCACAGTGTGACGCAGTTCTATTTCAGAGAAACGGAAAATTGATGTTGGAAATTCAAAAAGGAAGGGGGGCTGGCGCTGATAAAGAGAAGGAAATTTTAGTGACGTCATATAGTCGTTAATTTAATTTTAAAACTATGAACGCAAGTTTATATTCTTATTGGGAAAAATATATATCTGTTGAAATTTAAATATAAGTTTGTAACAGGAATGAAATGAGTGTTTTTTATGTAATTTATTGATTGAGATTATGTGTTAATTATTACAGGGGGTGTTTGAATGGTGTGAGAAAGTTAACCTGTGTCCACAGTTAAATAATGTTCTTTTAATAACAGTTTACTTATTAATGACGCTATGTTATATACACCTCCACGTTGTTTAATAGTGCTTGAAATTGCGATAAGCGTAGATTCAAGGAGTATATATATATATATATATATATATATATATATATATATATATATATATATATATATATATATATATAGTAGAGATGATAATTAATAAAAACTGAAGAAAGTGTTCAATACTGTTGTAGAGCAAATATGCATTTTATTTTTTATTACCGTATCTTTTTGTTGAGTTACATTATTGTTTCAGCTACTCGGCCGTTTTTTTTGGCCGTCTGTAGCTTCCGCAGACTTTTACAGAACAGTAGCCGAGTAGCTGAAACAATAATGTAACTCAACAGAAAAATACGGTAATAAAAAATAAAACGTATATATATATATATATATATATATATATATATATACTATAATATATATACTATATATATATATACTATAATATATAAATATATATATATAGAGAAAGATAGGAAGAGAGAGAGAGAGAGAGAGAGAGAGAGAGATAAAGAGATATATAGGTACATACATTCATAAATAGATAAAGACATGTATACATATACATATACATATACATGTATATATACATATATATATATATATATATATATATATATATAGTGTTTCTATGTGTATACGTACTTACTCTGTGTATATTTGTTTCTGTGTGCTAATATAGATTTACGCGTCTTGTTCCAATTAAATGCGTACTTTAGCAGGTCATAACATTCCTAGACTAAGAAGCAGAAAGCGACGGCTACATAATATTATGATTGGTAATATTGTCACGGTTGTTGCAGACATTAAACACAAATTGCTTTACGCTTCCCGTTTTTATGGTGCAAATACACCGTGAAACGTGCACAGATTTTCTTTTTTAAATTCCTAGCGTAATTAAAAACATGTGAGCTTTAGAGACAATTTGTTGAAGGATTCCCCCAACACGTCAGCAATGTAATTCTACAATATTTACTTTGGCATCCTGATTTTTTTAAGCGATGGCCACGCGATGCAGAGTGAAAAGTATTAACCTTTCTAAGCCAACAGCTATATACATATTTAAACAGAATTTGTTTTTCTATCGTTTTCATTATATTTATCTTAAGCGTTCTTCATATCTTTCTCTCTTTCTCTTTCGCTCTTTTTCTTTCTCTTTCTCTCTCTATATATATATCTACACACAAATATGTATATATATATATATATATATATATATATATATATATATATATATATATATATATAATAGGACAACAAGAGTATGAAATAAAGACACAATACTATATATTGGTAGATATAGAATGGATCATTTATTTAATAATGGAATACAGGCAAAATTTGGGGAATAGAAGGGACTCTTTATGCCAGGGCATTTCGAAGCCTAATGCTTCTCATCAGAAGAGTAGAGAAGGTGCTAGGTAGCATGACGAAGAGGCGGCGTCTAGTTGTCCTATTGTATAAGATCCAATAATTATTGTTGAGCTTGGCATTATATATATATATATATATATATATATATATATATATATATATATAAATTGGTATATTTAGGCAGTATGTTTTCATTCAAGCAAATATTATTAAATGAAACGTAGGCACTTTGCTTTATGATTCTTTCTTTTTAATTTTTCGACTTTCTGTATAATATTTTTTTGTATCAAAATTAAAAATTTTAATAAAAGTTCCATAATTGTTGCTGTCACGAGCGCTTTCGATTCGTCCACGAATCATCATCAGGTGTTGAAGTAAAATGCGAAGGAGCGGACATGAGAATGAAAAGTGAAAACTAAAATATACAGTAAACGGCGATAAGCTAAAATATATAGTAGTTCGTATTGGATGGACTTTGTTAAGGGCGTCCACGAACCTGCTGATTTTAATACTCGGATTTTTAATCGACCTATATTTTTCATCGACTTTACGACGAATGGAAGTCGAAAATGCTCGCGGCTATGGCAAATTTCTTATTACACTCGAACAAAACGCTCGAAATTGGCCCGCCAAATGGTAAAAAAAAAGCAACGGATCTCAAGAGAAACAAAACAAAACAATATCTTTTCACTTCCTGCTGAACAGTGCGCAAATGAGACCACTGAATGGTTCAAAACAGCGATTGAAGCACATGTCCCCACGTGGAAATTTTATAGCAAGCTCCACTCTCCCCAATGGTTTACTATCATATGTGCAGCTGACATCGCGCAAAGGCAGAACGCGTACCACAGATTTAACCGACATAAATCCAGTTCAAACAGACAGAAGTATATAGAAGCCAGAAATAACTGTAAGAAAGAAATAGCGACAGCCAAGAGAGAATTTACTGAAACCACCCAAAAACGCATCGAAGCACAGAAATTAGGAACCTGTGACTTCTGAAAAATCTACAACAATGTAGTAAATTATGGCAATCAACAATTCCCCCACTATCCAACAATCATGAAGTTGTTTGCTCAGCAACTGAGAAGGCTAACATGCTTGCCAGTCGGTTTGCCTCCAACTCCACACTAGACCCTGCTAACCACCGTCTCCCAGACTTTCCTTGACACACTTGACGATCTGGAAATCCCCCTTCTCAGGTGCATGCCATTATAAAAGATTTTGACACTGCAAAAGCATGTGGACCTGATCTCATCCCAGCTGTGTTATTAAAAAAGTGCTCCTCCAAAGTAGCTCCAATCATCTCCAAACTTTACAACAAATGCCTAATGAATCTTGCTTTCCTGCCTGCTGAAAAACTGCTTCTGCAGTACCAATTTTCAAGAATTCTGGAGAAAGAACTGACCCAGCAAATTTCCGCCCCATTAGCTTCCTCCCACTTTTTGCCAAAATATTTGAGTCCATAATTAACCAAGCTCTAGTCCATCACCTTACAGATGCTAAACCTCTTACCGACCAACGATATAGATTTAGGCAAACCCGTTCCACAGCAGACATCCTAACTGTAATCTCAGAGCGTATATACCATTCACTTGACAAAGCAGGGGAGGGTAGAGTGGTAGCTCTATATTTATCTAAAGCTTTTGACAGGGTATGGCACGAAGGTATTCTCAGGAAAATCAGATCATACGGTATCACTGGAAGGATACTTAACATAAATTAAATTAGATAAGAGAAAAATCCAGGTTGTCCTCGATGGCCGTACACCTAAACAATATGATATAAATGCGGGAGTGCCTCAGGGGTCTATCCTTGGACCTCTATTATTTCTAATATTCATAAATGACCTCCCTGAAAAAAATTGTCTATGAGATGGGTATATATGCTGATGGCACCACTCTCTATAACAGACACGATAGGAAAACAAAACACTCCTTTCTGCTGTTCATAGAATGATCGTACAATTTATAAAAAAGAGAAAAGGTGCACACACACACACACACACACACACACACATATATATATATATATATATATATATATATAGTCACACACATCTGTGTAGAATTTACGGTCCTGTTTCGGCTAGACAAGCAACTACGTCAAGCCAGGTTTGAAGCTCGACCGCCTAGACGACAATCAGCGCTCTAAACCGTTCTGCTAAGCTGGGTATGTGAATTAACAATGTTCAAACATTGTCCACACACCTAAGCTCCATTTGTTTACACAAGGAGCATCGGGTTTTACTCTAGTGGCAGTTTGTTTATCACTTACTTATGTGCTCAACCCATATAGGGAGCATTATAGTAATCCACATATGTGTGGGATTTACAGTACGGTTTCGCTGCATTACAGGTAATCAGTGTGACTATACACACACACACACACACACACACACACACACACACACACACACACATATATATATATATATATGTGTGTGTGTGTGTGTGTGTGAGTGTGTGTGTGTGTAAATGTATTGTGTCATTTGATCCGGTAGTTATTTCGTTCAATCTACAACTCAGACAGAAATGCTTGATGTCAACGTCATCTGGTCGCATTTAGCCCTAATGATGGCATAATTGGCTGTGAAACCAGCACCGTCGTTTTTCCAGACGCCCCTCTCCCCTTTGCGCACTCATTGCCAGTCAAAAGACTGGGCACGGCTTTTATACGGGAGGGCTTGCGTCTCAATGGTAGCTCCATCACGATTTTTCTTCTGGGATAAAACTTGTATACTACGAAATACCCTTTTTTTTCTAAGTGATTTGTATTCCCATCCGTATTTTTATTTTATTCAAGGGAGAGAATTACAAGTAAACTTTCGGTGTTTAATGGCGCTGATATTTCCAAGAACAGATACTACACTTCGAAATACTTATTTGAAGAAATATAAAAGTACATTTACAATAAATCAGGGACAAGGACATTAAAACTGTGGGAAATGGGTATTCTTCGATCACCATAATACCACATTTACTCCAAAAGGTGTGATATATAAAATGTCAACTTTATTTTAAGCCAAAGGCGAATTGGCCATATGAAATATTTCTTTTTTAAATGAATGGAAATCATTTTATGTTTAAGTTATTCATACTATTAATATGGTGGGTACTGTATTCCCGCATACAATTTATAAAAAATAAATACTTTTTTGAATTTATTCATAACAATAATATTGCGAAGTCTGCGTTCTACTTTGCAATGACGGTCAATGCATATTAAATTAATGTATATGTATAATGCGGTAGTATGTGAATCTTTCGTATGCCGTTTTTATAAAGGCTGAAGCCACACTCCACACATATACTACACTATACCAAAATAAATAAAATTAATAGAGGCAGATTCTCCACCACTAGATTCCGTGACGAACGATATGCTACCTGGGAATTTATAGTTCAGACTGTTCGGATCAGCGTTTCCAAGCAAGAATTGGAAGAAATATGAAGTCCTTTCCATAAGTTTTCAGAGTTTTTCGTATGGACAATATTGTTATATTAATGATAGTACACTCATGAAACTCTAGTTCCCTTCGAAGTAATCTCCTTCGGCTGTAATGCACTTGTTCTATCGTTCCATCAACTTCTTGAAGGACCCATGAAAGTTCTCTTATGTCCACATGTCAATGACCTTCGTCACAATCTCTTTCAACTCCTCGATTTTCTCATAACGACAATCTCCAAAGATTTTCCCGAACTTAGGGAATAACAAAAAGTTACATAGAGCAAGGTCAAGATAAGAAAGAGAGTGATGCCCATCTTGGTCAAATAGTCTGTGACAAGGATAGAGTTATGGACTGAACCCTTGGAACACACTTCGCGCAAATCTTCAGTTTCTAATAGAAAACTGCGTGTTCCAACACTGATATAAAACTCTGAACTTAATGAAATTCTTTATTTGGCCAATCAACTTTGGTGTTCTGGCTTCCTTACTCCTCCAACACCTCTCATCAGTCCTCACAGACTCTATGCCTTCAATTTTTTATGCCACTCGAAAACTGATGATCAATTCATACAAGATGGTCTAAAAGCAGTCGGAAGCATTCCATACGTTTCTGTGCTGTTTTTTTTTTCAAGTTTAAAACATAATTTTATTGCATAATTTAAAAGTGTGTCCACGTCGGAATTGCAATTTTTAGATTTACCATCTATGGCAATTAGGATTTAGTATGGTGTATTCCAATTCCTGCTGTAGCTGTTCATTTGAACTTGAAATCATAAAAATTGGTCAGTCATTTCAAAAGATACATAGCACTAACATACTAAATTTTCAAGATTCTATGACAATTTTTAAATTCCTGTACAAAACAAAGCCTTGAAACTTATTTAAGGCATCTCGTACTATTTCCAGGCCGGGCGTTTTTTTACCATGCCAGAAAACTACACACACCTGGCAGTGTTCTATATCTCTACATTATTCGCGAATACACGGGATATTGTTGCCACATGTGAACTGGTGCATATGCGTTAAATGGTAGCTGTTGTTTATGTTTTATTGATAGAGTAATTCCTGGATGTCTTAAGTGATGAATTGAAGGAAATATATATCTGGTCTTTTTCTTTAAAATCCGTAAGAGCCCTTAAACGAGTTCAGAAAATATTTACGTTTAGGAATCTCTGATGATAAATGCTTAAAGAGGTTTGATCTGCTGACATTATTTTTTGAAGTCGGATGGATACTTCACGATATAGTTAGCATGAAGACATTATTTTCCAGTCTTATCACAATTTATGTTTCAATCTGGCGAGAGTAATGTCTCTTGCTATGTTTATCTCCACCAGGAGGGAAAATAGGATGCATTATTTTTACGGCGCCTCCCGTATTTTATATAGATATTTATTTAATTATTATCGATTAATTTTTACGTAACTTTATCTGTTTTAAAAAGACGTTGCATATATATATATATATATATATATATATATATATATATATATATATATATATATATATATGTGTGTGTGTGTGTGTGTGTGTGTGTGTGTGTGTGTGTCTGTTTACTATACAAACATTATCAAACATTATTGGTTGCATATGTGCATACATGTAACAGTGGAGTTCCAATTCAGGAACCACACTTCATCAGACCAAAAAAGAATGGAAATTTCGATTCTTTAACCGATAATGTTTGTATAACAAACAGACTATATACCAGTTCTGTCTTGCATTGAGCACTCTTTAATAATCACGCGAGTTTTTAAAAGGCAATACAATCTGATCTAATTAAAACGCAAAACGTATTTATCTACGTAAAAAAGTCTCATGACGCGATGCAGTTAGAAATTTTTCTTATCATTCAAATATTACCGTATTTGAATATATGGTCAAGTGGCAATTTTGGTCGTTTAGAACTGCTTTAAAGCTTCACCGCTCACTCATTTTTCGACCAAATTTCAAACAATTATTACAGTTTATAGATCACTTTCTCAGCTATATTGTGAACTCTTTTCTAATTTTCGTTCAGTGAAACAAAAGTTATGATGAATTTACTGTCATGTAAAATCGTAAAAAAACATAATGAGGTTAGCGACGATATTTATGACTGGCTTCCATAGCAACCACGTCACTTCAGCGACTACTGTTGTTACCAATTCACCACTTTGGCGAAAAGAGAAGTAACGAGTGAAACAGAGAGAATAAAAGAAGGAAAACGAGATTATTCGGTGATTTTATTGAAAGCAGACGAGTGCCGTACATTTTTATTACATATGTGTGTGTTATGTTTATGGGGGCGAAAAATTAGACTGCATTTAAACAAAGAACAAGTGAATTTACTGGAAGCCTGGAAAAATCATGGATTACAATAGAAAAATGCGAGCATAAAAAGTAATATGGTTAAGCTTAAACATGAAAAAGTAAAAGACTAGTTGTTAAAATCGAACAAGAAAAGGACAAGATATTCTAGTAAAAATATAATAAACCTATGACTTAAAATATTGCGGCATTAACGATTAAAAAAATAAATTTATAACTTTATATAATCAATTCCTGATGCCGCAATATTTTAAGTTATAAATTTATTATATTTTTACTAGAATATCTTGTCCTTTTCTTTTCCAGTTTTAACAACTAGTCCTTTACTTTTCCATGTTTAAGCTTAACCATATTACTTTTTATGCTCGCATTTTTCTATTATAATTTACTTATAACTGTTGTATAGATGACGGACAACGCCGTGAAAATATCGAATGCAATGGATACACGTAATTACATATCTGAAAAAAAAAAACACAGATGTAAATCACAATGTTGAGAACTGGTGTCAACCTTAGATTCTGGTCATGAAACAATGAGACAATTGAAGTTTAAATTAAGATGAATGTCAAAATAAGACAAAGCTCAATGCATGGAATTCCAATATAAGACGTAAACAAAGTCATGAGTCATACAGAGCTAGAGATAAAGCCACTAATGGCACTTTAACCGTCGCCCGCATCGATTGCCTTATCAACCGACATACCCACCGAACATTCGGTCTTGTTATGCTGTCACTATGATATAAAAAAAATCTTCATATGGATTTAACAAGTGTTTATCAGCATGTAGATACTATTAGCACGCATCTATTTAAAGTGCGACCAATAAATTATGCAAGTTAAAAAAGCATTTCATCCAAGGCATGAAAATTGTTAAACAAAATATGTTTACTATAGGCTTTAAAAATAATGGTGCAAGATTCAATTTGAAATTTATTTATCTTCAAAGTGTACTTTTATAAATTTTACAAAGTAAGGTATGTAAATTTAATACCTTACTTTGTAAAATGTATAAAAGTGCACTTTGAAGATAAATAAATTGCAAATTGAATCTTGTACCTTTATTTTTAAAGCCTATAGTAAAAAACATTTTGTTTAACAATTTTCATGCCTTGGATCAAATGCTTTTCTAACTTGTATCTTTTTTAGATTATATTTTATTTAATTTATTAATTTGGATTTAAAAAAGATGAATGTGCTTTTGTATGTATTTATAAAAACTCACCGCCTCTCTATTTCAGATTGTATTTCTCCTCACACTGCAACTCATTTTTGCAACCTCCTCTTTGTATTATTACAGGTCTGAATATTCTCTCTGTTTCAGTTTGTAATTCTCCTCACACCAAAACTCTTTTATGCAACTTCCTCTTTGTCATGCATGTCTGAATGATGAGAAAATCTGATTTTTTTAACAAAAACTTTAAAATAACTTTTTTAGATTAATTTTTTTAAAACTTCTCTCAGAATAAAAAATCTTTACAATTTAATAAGGAACATATTTCATATAGGTTTCATTAAAACTATTCAGTAGATAACGAGAAAAATAGAGATGAAAATTTCAAAATGAGTGTATAACTGGTTACGCTCAATAGTAGTCCTCGCTAGCAAAAGACTTTGTTATTGTTATTCTATTATTATTATTATTATTATTATTATTATTATTATTATTATTATTATTATTATTATTATTATTATTTAAAACATTTTGTGTCCTGCGCTTTCGCGCGAGGACTAATAGACGTACAATATTACATAACGACTAGTATGCACTCTCTTTTCAGGTCGACATTTACTTAGATGTATTATTCTTAATATTTCTTCAACTTACTAATTTTAAAATGGACATCAACAATTTAATTTTGATGGGTTGATTGCCACGAAAGACGTTCCAAAAATAGTGCCTCCTATTTGGTTTAAATCCCTGCAAATTGATATGACAGGATTTCGAATCGCAATTTTATGATAACTGAACTGCATTCTATGACCTGAAAGTTGTATCTCTCTGTTGCAGGCATCGATGGTGTGAGATACTAATAAAGCAACCTCTCTTACGGACGTGCGTAAGAAGTAGAGATGCGCCATTATAAACGTCTACGAAGCCGATGTAGTTGGTGTCGGCACAGTTAGAAGATGGGTTCGTCGATTTTTGAGTGAAAAAGCGCGCTCTGGATTTTACAACCGGGGCATCAAAGAGGCTGACAAATATGCATTGAGAATGATCGAAAAAAATCTGGGCCACAAAAGTCAAACGTTTTAGTTCTAGAGTTAATAATAGGAAACCTTACTTTACAAAAGACCAACGTAATTTGCGGAACCTTGGCGCAACGAATAAAGTGCCAGGTAAAATTCAATTCTAAGTGACACACTGAGAGAGCTGAAGTGTCAATCCTCAGTACAGTCAATATGACAGTGTCATTGGATGAAACAATGACGATGATGATGTTGATGATGGCGGTTATGCTGCTGCTGCTGATGCTGCTGCTGCTGCTGCTGCTGCTGATGATGATGATGATGACGATAACAATGGTGATGACAATAGTGGTGATGATGCGGATGATAATGATGGAAAGAAAGCACATTGTTAGGAAGGGATGTTATTATATCAATTTGATAAACGCACACACTTATTTTTGGATATTGATAAAGAAGAAATGTGTGTTTTTTTTCATAATAATTTTTGTTGATATAAACGGTCATTAAAAAAGAACACTAGCTGAAAACGTGGCGATCCTATATAAAGATATCTGAAAATGTTAGAAATGTCGCCTTTTAACGATTTTACAGGTTCATGTGAATAGGTCACCCCTGTTAAGAAAAAGCAGTTAAATAAATTCTGGGTAGTCAAATTTTAATAAATAAAATATGGGCCAGATATTATGAGTTTTTTTTGGAAAAGGAAAAACAAGATGGCGAATACAAAGTCAAGTGTGTATTTATTATTGACGGGGGAATTTGATCACCCCAACGGAGGGTGAAGGCAATGAACCCTTCTGTCGGGAGGGTTCATCTCCTAGTCAGAAATGCACAGGAAAAAGAAAAAAATAGAAACAGAGGATCGATACCCACGTGTATTTATATAAAACACACACAATGTAATGGAAAAAACTACAAAGGAAGAAAGTTTTTTAAAAATTATCTCCCTTGTTTTGTTATTTCCTCTTTTTCTCCTGTGAATTTGTAATTAAGGGGATCCAAATGTGATTAAATTCTGTGCAGTTTTTTTTGTATTTTCCAGAAAAAAGTAAACTTTTAATATTATTGCAGTTTTATAACCATCCGACTTTCTTCAGGTGTACAAATTCAATCAATCCAAATAGAAGAACGATTTTATATTCGTTTGTATATGAAAACGATCCCAAAACTCATAATTTTGAAATAATTTTTTTAATAATATTTTTCATTTCATTTTTACCCATAATATTAACAATGATTTATTTTACATGTAATCACCTAAAAAGTAAAATTTCGTTTTTATTGTGGTCGAATTAACATACATTGTAAAAGCACACATTTAACTAATATTGTGTACCAGATTCTTTATAAACAAAGTATCGGCTAAGACGGAACATCCATAAAGATGTGTTTGACATTTACTGCTTGTTCAACGATGTTTTTAGGCATTAAATGGTCCGGTAAATTTGTCAGTTTCTGTTATTATTCTATATTTCATGAAGAAAAGCAATCGAAAATAGCTGTGTCGATATAACTATAGGCTTGACATTTATGAGAGCTCATCACTCCAAGAAAAAATGCTAAGTAAAAATAAATATGGTTTTCTATTGGTAGTTTAATTCAGTGTTTCTCAATGCGGCTCCCTCAGCACGACGAATTTTTCAATGTCCGTGCAGCTTTTATTGAGCCTGGTGTAGACCCCAAATAAAACATATGAGGGTTGAAATCATATGGGTTTTCTACTCATGTAGATTTATAAAATCAATGCAGTATCTATCTATCTATCTATCTATCTATCTATCTGTGTATGTGTGTGCATGTGTATATATATTATTTATAGTAAGTTTATATGAGATAAATCATCGGTACCGTCTGTTTCAAACCTTATAATAAGGGACCTTTTTAGATCCCAATCTAAAGCTCTCCTCAGCCGAATCAGAAACACGCGTGTACATGGATAACTTTTATGGACGTAAAAATATTTAATACATATTTGAAAAGAAATATTCAAATGTTAAATTAACTAATCAACAACAACAAAAACAACAACAACAACAACAAAAACAACAATAATACTACTACTAATAATAACAATAATAACAATAATAATAATAATAATAATAAACAATAATAATAACAATAATAATAACAATAATAACAATAATAATCCTACTAATAATAACAACAATAATAATAAATAATGATAATAATAATAATAACAATAATAATAACAATAATAACAATAATAATAAATAATAATAATAACAATAATAATAACAATAATAACAATAATAATCCTATTAATAATAACAATAATAATAACAATAAATAATGATTATAATAATAATAATAATAATAATGAAAACAATAATAATAATAATAATAATAATAATGAAAACAATTATAATAACAATAATAATAATAATAATAATAATAATAACAATAACAATAATAATGATAATAACAATAACAATAATAATAATAATAATAATAATAATAATAATAATAATAATAATGAAAATAATAATAATAACAATAGACGAGCTATAGCAGAGAGAAAGCATGAATAAGCGTTACATGGAACCAAGAACATTGAAGATGCATATCCATAAGTTCTATATCCCTTCCCACCTCCTCTGCCATTATCCAATCACAAAAATAAAGAATGATGCTAAATAGTCGAGAATGTAGACTTGTTTGTCGAAACAGGAAACAATATTGTAATGGTTACCTTTTAAATATTAATAACTGATCAACTGATAAAACCTGATATTTGAAACTTGGAGTATTATTCTATATGTATGTATGTATGTATGTATGTATGTATAGATAGATAGATAGATAGATTCGTATGCTTTCTGTTTATATGTATGTGTATGATGGGTATGTGTTTATGATGTAACTCTTTTTTATGATGTAACTCTTCTCGAAAGACAATGGATACACCCTGCGCATGTAATTGTGAGACAATAGTTGCGCCATCCCCAATCTCAATTCTTGTTTGAGTCCAATGGCAAGGAGGAGTAAAAGAGAACTGAAAACAAAGTCGAGATATGTGATGAGCAGATACTGTATGTTGGATTCCAAAATAGTCACCCATTTTAGTAGTGACTCAGCTTTGCTTAATTTCGGTAAACTGACAGCAACCGGTGTGCCAATGTCATTATGCCCTAAACACACACACACACACGCACACACACACGCACACACACATACACGCACACATATACACACACGCGCGCACTTTGGTTACATAAACCATGTAAGCTTTCCAAAATGTTTTTTTAAAGTAAACATGGCAATAGTACGTGACTAAATATGCAGCAATAACATAATTTTGCAAACTTGTTTGTCGCAATGCGAAACAATATTGTAATAGCTACCTTTTAAACATTAATAAATGACCAACTGATAAAACTTGATATTTTAAGCTAGGAGAAGTATTCTATATAGATAGATAGATAGATAGATAGATAGATTGGTATGCTTTCTGTTCATGTTATTTTATGAGAAAAATATTATCCTAACACCTTCAAGAAAATTACACGACTTCGGATGTGGATCTATATCCGGAACAGCTGAGACCGTAATGATATAGATTAGTAGGTATATTTTCTACTGTGGATAAAAAAACACCAGACATATATCAAATAATGTTTCATGAGTGAAAAAATAGTAAGATAATATACAAAAAATAAATAATGGCGCAGGATAAAAAAACTCATTATCAAAAAATGATTTCGTAAATTCAACTTCAACGAACGCACAAACTATTTTAAATGTTTCTCCTTATATTTAATTTTGAGATAATTTTTCTATTTGTATATACAAGAGTCTTTCCAAAAAATAACGCATCCTATTTTAAACTAAAAATAAACTGAAGAGCTACGAAAAAGGGAATGGTAAAATTAACAACACTTTGTGTTCCAGAATTTATATTTCTACATAGTCACCACCATTCTCAATGCACGTTTATCAGCAGTGAAATATGACTGTCCAGCAGCATCCAAAGTGGTTTTGTTAATCGAATATCTGTGGCCACTCTGAAATGGACGAACCCATTTCCTGACTGTGCTGCATCGGTTTCGTAAACGTTCAACAGGCGCCGATAAATGTGGAACGGTTAATTTTTTTTTGCATAGAGGTTTTCAATGATGGATCTCTGTTTCTGACGCACGTCAGTGTCACGGGTTGCTTTCGTAGAGTCTCAAACCGCCAATATCTGAAACAGAAAGATGAAATTTTCATGTCATTAATGCATCAGTTAAATCATCATAACGATGTATTTTGCAGTCATGTCTGATAAGTTCAGGCAGAATAAAATATAATAAGTTTTACTTTAGCAACGTCCCTCGCATACAATATATATATATATATATATATATATATATATATATATATATATATATATATATATATATATACTAGCAGGGGTGCCCGGCGTTGCTCGGGTGTTTGGAGGTGTATGCTGTGCAAAAAAGCAGAAAAACAAAAAAAATGGTTAATTTTTTAAAATTTGACCCCTATTATGACTCCTTAAAATTTATAGTTTCGGGCTCAAATCACTTTATTAAGTTAGATCCAGGTTCAAGGAACCTATATCTAAAATTTCAAGTGTCTAGACCCAAAATTGTTGGAGGAGTTTGGTAGAGTTCTTAAAGGTCAAATCGTTGAAATTTGACCCCTTAACAGCCAAATTTCTGGCTGACACCCGTCACATCGATATTTCCAAATCTCAGTACCCGGTATTTCAAATTTCGAGTCTATAGACTAAAAATTGACAGAGTTATTGCGTAGGGAAATGTACACAGACAGACAGACACACAGACAGACAGACAGACAGACACGTTCACTTTTATATATATATATATATATATATATATATATATATATATGTATATGTGCCTGTTCGTATATATATATATATATATATATATATATATATATATATATATATATATCTGTGGCTTACTTGTTGTTTCATCAAATACTTTTACATGCAAAATCCGATCCCGCATTTTGCTTATTTCTGCCCTCTGATGAGAAGGAGAGTATTTCTTTGAAACTCCGCGGATTAAGGACTATCCACTTATCTTGTGCTTCCTTTTTAAAATTAAATATGTTTTCAACTCCTTTTCAAGATGATTTTTAAAATGTTTTATTAATCATTTGTTCATATATATATATATATATATATATATATATATATATATATATATATATATATAAATAACATTTTGATTGCAGAAATTCTCCTCTACTCCAAAGTACCGTTGGTTGTCAAGAACAAATGCCACATACAAATTTATTATGTCTTAACTATTAGACACTATCTTATGTGACCATAGAACGACATTTTAGACACATTTAGTCGTTATAATAAAAACCCACATTTCATTCTAGGAGCATTACCATCGCACCATCTTTAGAGGAAGTAGTTTACCATTTTTTTCTATGAATATTATATCCTCCTACCGTCCCAGTCATAACCGGAAGGAAATATACACATTCTGCAGATATTGTACTTGCATCCTTTGTAACTGGATCAAGAACTCATAGATATAACGTAATCTTTCTCTATTTCGTTACATAAATAATAAAGTATCACCAGATTAATTCCTCTCATTCTGATTCGTTGAGCTCTGACCATTCCGGTATTCCGGATAAAAGGTATTCGCATGATAAATGAACGCTAATGTACCATTCAAATATAGCGTCGCAATGATACCTACTTTTGCCTTCTGAGTAAACTGCTACGTTCATTTTCTTACATTTTACACTGTCAACAATATCTAAATCAGGTTTATTTCCCCCTCTCTTTCTTACTTCCTCTCTCTTCAATCTCACGCTCAATTCCTCTCTCTCTCTCTCTGTATATATTCTTTCCAACCCTCTCTCTCTCTCGCTCTACTTTTTAAATCCAGAAGAAAAAAAACATTACACGCCGAACAATATCTACACCAGTTTTATTTCTTCTTTATTTTCCTGCCACTTTCTCTGTATTCTTCCCAAATCTCTCTCTTTCTCCTCTCCTCGCGCTCGCTCGCTGTATCTCTTTCACGACGTCAACAGTATCTACAGCAGTTTTTATTTTTATTTCTCCCTTATCTTTCGCTCGCTCGCTTTTCTTTAGATTTCTTGTTTTGCCGAAAAAAACCCAAACATTTCACGACGTTAACATTATCTACAACATCTTGTCTTTTCTTCCCCCTTGCTCTCTCTTTTTCTCTCTCTATCGCTCGCTTTTTGCATTTCTTTTTCTGCCTAAAATAAACATTTTTCGGCGTCAACATCATCTACAACAGTTTTTACGTCCTCTCTCTTCTCTCTCTCTCGCAGCAGCAGTCAACGTATGCAAATTGTGTCACATCGAGAAAGAAGAAGATAATAAGTAAAGAGAGAGAGAGAGAGAAAGAAAGAGAGAGAGACGTATTACAGACGTTGCCTGAGAGCGACAGCAAAAGACGCGTCCTTAACATGGCCGAACAAATACAGAGTACCACGATACGACAGAATTTTGTCAAGCACACTGGAGTACAAGAAAACTTTTGAATAAGGTACAATGCGTTATTCTGGAAGGACATCTGCTTAAATGTGTATTATTTCCCCCCAAAAGAATAGCGAGTCGAATTCATTCATTGTCTTTTTTTTTCCATTGCGATAGCCTACATACAACGTGTGGGTCCTGAATGTGGTCATGTTAACACGTGCGTAACGTCACAATGTAAGAATTAGACATCTTGTGATTCATATATTTCAGCACAACGAACCCAACAAAAACATTTTTCGCCATCTGTGGGTAATGTTGCCAAACTAATAAAAAACCTCGATTTCACGAAAGCAACTGGCCCTTACGGCATTTCTATTTTAGTGTTCAAAAAGCTTTTACCTGAACTAGCTCCCATACTTACAAAGCTATTTAAGCGTTGTCTTAAGAAGAAATGCTCCCCACACCCTGGAAAGCCTCAGCAGTATGTCCTGTATTTAAAAATTAAAGTGATCACTCATATCCTTCTCAATACAGACCAATCGGTTTCATGTGCGTCATGAGTAAGTTACTAGAATCTGTGTTAATTAGAGAAGTAGTCAACCACCTCAGCAAATAACCCTCCTCAGTTACATTAAATATGGCTATCCTTCTACTAGATGTACAGCTTATATGCTAACAGTTATATCTCATAGAATAAGCGAATCTCACGACAGGGGCTTCCTTTCTAGGGCAATTTCCTTTGATAGGATATGGCATAAAGATCAACTCCACAAAATCTCTCGCTACAGTAGAGCTGGAAATGTCTTTTCAATTATTAAATGACTGGCAGTCTAGCCCGACTTTTCTCGGGCCGTATGTACTGTTCATAACTTTATGTGATTATGTATATATATATATTAAAAAGTTTGACTCATGTCCAGGTAACCTACATCTACAATTTTAAGGATTTAGGCCCAAAATTGGCGGAGGAGTTTGGTAGAGTCTGCAAAAGGAAACTCGTTCAACTTTGACCTTTTGGTAGCCAAGTTTTTGCCCAAAAACTGATTAAAAAGCTTGCTGCATATTTGAATACGCTTTATGTAAAAATTTTAATTTTTAGAACCCAAAATTGGCTGAATAGTTTGCTAGAGACCATAAAGATAAAATCTTTTGAACTTTGACCCCTTGGTAGCTAAATTTTCGGATCAAAACCGATTAAAAAGCTCGCGTTATGTTTAAAAACACTTTCTGTAAAATTTCAAATGTTTAGACCAAAAATCGGCTGAGTAATTTGGTAGAGACCGCAGTGGTCAACTTTTTAAAAACTTTGACCCCAATTATGACCCGTTACCATTTATTGTTTTGGGCTCAAATCAAATTAAAAAGTTTTATCCATGTCCAAGAAACCTACATCTGAAATTTCAAGTGTTTATACCCAAAATTGGCGGAAGAGTTTGGTAGAGTTCTCAAAGGTCAAATCGTTGAACTTTGACTCCTTGACAGCCAAATTTCTGACCGATAACCGATTAAAAATTTTTCACAAATCTCAATACCCTTATGTCAAATCTCGGGTCTTTAGACTGAAAATTGACAGAGTAGTTTGGTAAGGAAATGTACACACACAGACACACACGCATACATACAGACAGACAATTTCACTTTTATAGATATATCAATTTCTCTTTTAGATGTTTATAAGAGTAGTGGTTGGTGGGCAGAAATCAGAGGCTCACAATATTGATGCTGGAAACCCTCAGGGGTCCATCCTGAGACCAACTGTCGAAAGAGATTTCAGGGAAGAGAAAAAGGCACCCCACTAGGTTACGAAGTCGATTTTGATTTCTGTCAAGGCAGCATAAACTGCTTCTAGCAGCTATTGCCCAGACGTAGCAACTGTACTGCATACTTGAACGTACTTGGCTCTTATATATGTAGAGAATTGCATAAGTATTGAAATATCTACCTGATCTACACCAATGATCTCCTAAATCACATTCTAAGATCATTCGTAAACATTTATGCTGACGACACTACCATCTATGGCAGAACATCAAAGGTCGTAAATGACCAAATTCTCTCTGATTCTCTTTCCTCTAATCTTGATAACATGGTGCAATGGGGAAAGAGGTGGCTGGTTAATTTTAATGCATCTAAAACCAAGATTCTATCTTTCCATCATCCACGCTCTGATCCCCGTCTATCATCAATCGAAATGAATGGCTCTCGTCTTGCGGAGGCTCCATGTTTTGAAAAACTTCTAGGTCTGACCTTTACTCCTGACCTGAAATGGAATCCATTGCGAATATAGTTGGATCGTTCTACCGCACCAGTAAATATCTCAATGCTGATGCTATTCTCTATCTGTATAAGAGCCAAGTACGTCCAAGGATGGAATACTGTTGCCACAACTGAGCAGGAGCTGGTAGAAGCAGTTTATCCTACTTTGACATCAAGATCAAAATAGACTTCGTAGCTTCGTGGGTGATGTCCTTTTCTTTTTCCTGGAAGCTTTTTTCCTCAATAGAGACGTTATTGTTACTCTTTTATCGTTATTCTTATGGCAAGTGCTCGTCTGAGCTCCAATCTATGTCCCCCCCGTCCTGACTTTCACGAAAAACCTTCGTCTAGCTGAAACCATTATCAATAATCTCCCCCACTCTTTGTCTGTGCCTAAACCTAAACGTAGATTTCATAAACAAAGCTTCTTTCTAATAACTGCACGCCTGTGGAACTCTGTTCCCTTTTCCTGTTTTTCAACTGACTATAATTTAGCTGTCTTCAAGTCCAATGTAAACAAGTTCTTGATTAGCCATCTCCTTAAGTAATCCAATTTACCAAATTTCCACTACTATCGATGACTATGGCATATTCCCCTTGGCCACTGAATATTAACAATTATCCTCGAGTAGCCCCCGGGCCTTGATAAGTGGTGACTCTTTGTAAAAAGTATTGCTTATACTACAGCCATTTATATTTATATAAATACTCATTACTTTATGCATGAGGGTGTGGTTTTTGTGTGTCTATATGTGCTAGTAATCGTCTTGCTATAAATGCGTTCGTATATTTTAAGAAATACCGACGACGCATAATTTGACGTAATTGACCGTTCGTGATCCGGAAGATATTTTGGTTTATCGACAAAGATAATTTAAATTATAAACTGTACGCTATATTTAAAAAAAGAATCCGCTTCAACGAATCATTTTTATTTTTCTACTTTACAAGTTTTATATTTTATAAGCGGAAAGCGTCAATTAAGGTTCGGACAACCTCGAAACACGTTGGAAACAAACAAACAAACAAACAAACAAAAAGAATCCAAAGAAATCGAAACCAAGTAAAAGTAATTCAAAATGGCCGATTTACAAGGTAGAACAATTAATTTGTCGCTATAAAGAAAATAATACCAGAACTTTATTTGAAAACTTTTATTAAAAAAATCAATTCAGGTAACTTGATTATGTAGTAGAGTTGACATCTAAATAATGCAGTCAAATTCAGTACTAATCCCCGCCCCGATAGGAGTCCAGAACTGGAAGCATACCTTTTCCACAAACACCAGCGATACCTCGGCGAATACTCGGCGATCAGTCTGGCTTTGGTATTGTGGTAGGTCATGTTGGTGATGTTCTCGACATATGACCAAATAAAGTAATCCAGCGGTTTTCGAATCGGGGGAGGAAAGAGGCCAGTAAGAGAAGGGTACAAAGTCGTATCACTCATTATTAAAGCCAATCCTGGGTTTCTTTGGACTTGTGTACTGGCGACGAGCCATGTCATGCTGTAATCCCCAAGGTCTGCCACTGGCCACCTGATTGAACCAGGAGATCACCACACCCTTCAGCACATTTTGTTGCTGACTTTCAAGACGACATCCAAGATTTGAGGTGGCATGATGTGACCCTCATTTGAATACGCACCAAAGACCATAACCGTGGCCGGAGACTTCGTTGAACAATGTCTTCAACCGTTGAGCCATCCGGATTTGCATTTTGAGGATGTTGGAAATGATTCTGTTGTCATAACTTGGATCGTTAAAGAGCATAAGTTGTACAGCGCCGCATCTCCGATCTCGCCCGTTAAACGTTGTATACCTATCGAACATGATAAAAGGCTCTTATGACTCTTGGGATTTGCACAACTGGCCAAATAGTAGATGGTATCCCCCCCCCTAAAAATGAATAAATATAATACATAAATAAATATATATATATATAAATAAAACTGGATTTCCTCAAACGAAAATAGAATCATGTCGGTTTTTCTAAAGCAACAATTTTATCATTCCATCCCGTATTTTCCTGACACGAAATTATTTTCTTGCTTATAAGTTTGAATAAATTATACAAGTTCCAAAAGTAACGCCTCCTGTTTTTATTCCACCCGAATAGATCAGAGCGGATTGCAGATTGCATTGTTATAACTAACCTTATGCGTTCATTACATGAGCGTTTTATCTCTCTATTGAATACATTGACGGAGTAAAACTATAAGAAAAAAACGTACGTCAAAAGCAGAAATTTTCATTGAATTCCTCAATATAGAAAAAAATTTGAATCGATCAACATATACCGGTGACTGTGAAACATTTATGATGCTGATGTAGTTGATGTCAGCATAGTTAGTAGATGGGTTCGTCGATTTCATAGTGGCTTAAAAAATGTGAGTGACAAAGAGTGCGCTCAGGTCTTTTACGTCCGAAGCGTAACTTATCATTGGAAAAAAAAGTGCATTAAGAATGGTAGTGACTATGTAGAAAAATATTCTGCAGACAAAAGGTCGCTCGTTTTCATGGTACTACTTTCGTCTTCGTGTAAAGTTACCCAGGCTTACACACGTAGACCCAACACGTTGTAGCAGACGGCATCGCAAAGAACAGAAGAAAAGCAATAACTTAAACTTACTTTTCCGTGTTGAGCTTAAATTTCCATGTACTTTCCTGAATAAAACTTGATCGTGCTCCTTCTCTATGACCTCAGTCCTCTCGAACGTTACCCACGCGTCTCTAACGTGATCGTCTTATCTGACGGCTGTCCTCTAGAACGTCGTTTCGATCATGCTCTTGAATATGTCTCCAAAAGTGCTCTCGGACGTGCTCGAGAACGTGCTCTTCTGTCACCTGTTTTTTCATAGTCTTTTTCATTATCCATACGGTGACTTTGAATACGCGCCTCCGCACTCTGTTATGTTTGTAGCTCTTCAGTGTTTTAGTTTTTAAGGTAAAAATAAGAGACCATTTTTTTGAATGACCCTCGTATATTGCACTGTTTAATCTTTTTCGCTTGAATGTTTTTTTTTACTATTAGCGGGGGGGGGGGGCTTCTCCCGGGCGTAAATTACGCTTAAATATGATATTTTAATTTGTCCAGATTTCGCATATATTATTATTATAAAGTCGTGATTTCAAAAGCAAAAAAAAAAAAAAATAATTATGTGCCATCATCTAGAATCGAAACCGAAACATTCAAAGCTGGCGACGTTACCACTGAACCAACGTGACATGCATATAAACAGGTTAAAAATTAAAAATAAACTCAGAGGAATGTAAAAAATGTTTAAGAATTGTTCCATTTAGACTTATTTTGGACCCCTTAAAAACGATTTTAACCGGCTAAAGACCCATAAAAAACGGGCCATAAAATATCCAATCATTTGAATCCCCTAGCTTCGCTCTGCGACTATTAGTTTCGGAGGAGATAGAGTTTTAAATATGGAGACAGACAGACAGACATATAGCCGTTTATATATTGTTGTATAGTGAGGTCGTCACGGCACCAAAAAGGCGTATGTTACGTTGTGTGTGTATATGAATATGTTCTATAACGACGTACATGTTGAATAATGGGTTTTATATTTTTTCTGTATATTCATGTACGTGTAAATGCGTGTATGCTAATACGTCGTATCATTTAGTTGATCGTCTAGTGTCTGTATTTTTAAACATTTATGCAACAGTTCTAACAGAAAACGATTGACGTGAACGTATTGAAACAGTTGTAGATAAACAGTTCTTTTTAACAGGTGTAAATAACACAACATACACCTGAATTATTATCGAAAATTTATTTTCATGATTGTGGCCGACATCTTCAAAGATTACATCGTCTTTACATCTTAGCTGTCTGAGGAAACGTCGCTTCCTGCGTCATGGAGAGACCAACTCCCCCTTTGAGTCGTCCGTTCTCTCTGATACTCAGCTAACGACTGACTAGAATCTCCCCAAATCTACTCTCTTTACGTGTCTCAGACCAACAGCTGATGTAACCTCAATCTAGTTATTTTTTTATGCAAACCAAAATCATGTTTACATCTATTTTCTATTTTCACATTCCTTTGTAGCGATTTTATTATTTCTTGTCAGTCACTTTTTCCCAATCTAATTGTTTATTTTTCTAATCATAATAATTGATCCAGAGACCTGATGTCGCTCGAATAATAAATAAATAAATAAATAAATAATTATTATTATTAATAATAATAATAATAATAATAATATTTTGACCCTTGGCCCTGTTTGCCACAGTTTACACAGATACTACGCTATGATCACAGCCAAAGATCAAAACCACAACATTACAATATTAGATTTTTATTAAAACAAGCTGAACATGCAGAGAGAGGAATAATTCTGAAAAAAGAGTATTTCAAATGTGACCAAGTTTAGAAAAGGACTACTATGTCAAGGAAGGTGAATGTTGTGTGAAGGTGAAACATACCTTATACGATGCATGTTATGCGAAGACACTGTTTTCCTTGGTGTGAATTGTCATGATACGCTCAAGGCTGCAAGAAGCATTTATGTTATGATTGTGATGAATCGACAAAAGAAGGAGAACTTGGCACGCGCCTAAGGGTGATCTGTAACAATGCAAAATATAGGCATCCATCTCCC
>NC_136504.1:108144639-108157139 GCF_053919585.1 Euprymna scolopes
TATCTCTTTACAATCCTTTCTTTTCATAAACTATCATACTTTCATAAATCAGAGTCAGTTTTCTGTAGGCTGTTTTTGAACCCAGTCAACGACGGGTACTTTTGCTAGTATATATATATATATATAAATATATATATATGTAATGTTATGCGTGTTTTAACAATCTTTTTGGACTGATATTCACTCCTGCTCTGAAATGGAACACATATGTCAAATCCGTTTCCAAGATGGCTGGAAAGATGGTTGTATCACTCTACTGCTAGTAAGTATCTCACTGCTGATGTAATCCTCTATCTGTATAAGAGCTAGGTACGCCCTACAATTGAGTACTGTTGCCACATCTAGGCAGGGGTTGCTCGGCATGCGTATCCTGCTTTGATAGAGTTCAAAACCGGCTTCGAAATCAAGTAAATGATGCGTTTTTTCTTCCCTGCAACCATTTTCCCACAGAAGAGATGTCGGCAGCCTGTCTCTGTTTTATCGCTGTTTTCATAGTAAGAGCTCGTCTGAACTCCAATCTATGGTCCCTGCTTGCCAAACTCCCCCCCCAAAAAACACTCGACTAGCTAAAACCACTATATGATTTACCCTCTCTCTATCTGTGCCTAAATGTAAACGCAGATCCATGAACAAAGCTTTTTCCCAGAACTGCCCGCCTGTGAAACACTGTTCCGCTGGCATGCTTCCCGGCTAAATACAACATGGTAGCCTTCAAATCTAATATAATCAAGTTCCTGTAAGGTCGTCCTCATAATTAATCAAATCCCACCTAATTTATGCTATAAGCGATTATTTCACTACCACCTTACATTCATTAGCCCTTGTCCTCGAGAGGCCTTCGGGCCTTTATAACTCGTTACTCCCAAGTAAAAATAAAGTCTTTTGCTGTAATACCACAGAATTTCATACAGCGTTCCTAATGCCATTTCCGCAGAGACATATATAAACAGAGGCTGAAGAAAGTCTGGCACAGGCGACCAGATATCAGGTCTCTTTCTATCGATTTGAAACCGACGGTACCGATCGTTTTCTGACTTTCTTTAACACATACAGATAAAAGTCAAGTATCATGGTCCATTTGTACTCGAAACAAACATTCATTTCGAACGCCTCCCCCCCGTTATAACAAAAAACTTACTGTTTATTTATATGCCTAATATTACTGCTTGTGTGGTGATAATGGTTTTTCAATTTTTTGTTTAAAATGAAAAAGTCAAGTATCATGGTTAAGTTGTGCTTGGAACAGAAACGTTCATTTTGAACGCGACGACGTTATACCGTTGATTTTATATGACGGACTTTTCTGCTTGTGTAGAAATAAAACTTCTCAAATGCATTTATCGTGTAAGGTTGTATAAGGTGTTAACTTTTGTCTAAATCACATTCCGTTCTTGTCTCGTTTTTTTTCGATTTGCGATTATTGATGCTTATCGAAGACATTATCTAAAACACTGCCAGATCCATGAAGTACATTTTCGAGAAATTTCATAAACATCGGTCCAGGCGTTTCGGTGTCGATAGGGAACGAACTCACACACGCGCATTGACACTGACATACACCCACACAGACAAAGTTCCTTTTATACAATTATATATATATATATATATATATATATATATATATATATACTAGCAGAAGTACCCGTCGTTGACTGGGTTCAAAAACAGCCTACAGAAAATGGACTCTGATTTATGAAAGTATGATAGGTTGTGAAAAGGAAGGGTTGTAAAGAGATAGCTTCGAATTTGGGGGTATCCAAACCAAAGCAAAATATGATGAAAGTAAAAATAAAATTGATAAACCCCATAATTTATTATACAATACCTGTTCACACTGAAACACTTATTACAATATTCTTTGGATCTATATTAAAAAACCTTGTTCAACTTTGTGACATATTTCCATTCTATGGATTTCAGGTGCGAACGAACACCCCATAATTTTATTATACCATATTTCTTAAAACTGAAACATAATTATCAAAGTATACTTACGCAGATAGATATGAAAAGTCTTTATTAAAGTGTATGCCTATTTCCATTCTATGGAGGCCAGGCACGAACGCAGACCCCACAATTTTATTATACCCTGTCTATTTAAGTTAAAACATACTTATCAAAGTATTCTTATGTACATCTATATCAAAAACACTTGTAAACGTTCTTTTTTTATTTTTAATTTTTTTCCCATACTTTGTGGTCCAGGAGCGAACGCAGACCCCACAATTCTAATGAACCTCCGTTCTGCCTGATCAAACATACCCATTCCTGTGCCCCGAAACATCTTCTATCATTATATGTAATCAGATTTTTAAAATAGTCAACCATATAGGAGCCTATTCGTGACCAGAAATTCAGCTTTATATTATATATATATATATATATATATATATATATATATATATATATATATATATATAGATATATACTAGCAATGGGTACCCGGCGTTGCCCGGGTGTTTGGAGGTGTATGCTGAGCAAAAAACAAAACAAAAAAAAACGGTAATTTTTTTAACTTGTGCTCCTATTATTACCCTTAATATTTATTGTGTTGGGCTCAAATCAAGTTATTAAGTTAGATCCAATGTCCAAGGAACCTATATCTAAAATGTAAAGTGTTATATATATATATATATATATCACAGCAATAACAGCAATACTAGTCAATCTTCTAACACTAACCCTATAGACATCTATATATATAAAAGCCAAACGTCTGTGTGTATGTATGTATGTTTGTTTGTAACGCTAAAACTTTTGAAAGACGGAACCAAACTTGACAAATTAGGTATCATATTGAAGCCCCATCACCCGGATGACAAATATCGAAATTTTACGTCAAACGGACCACTAGAAGTTGGTCAACTGATCAGTTATCTTCTAGGGGGGCCCCAAAAAGACCTGTCATTATCTATATATATAAAAGACAAATGTTTGTTTGTAACGCTAAAACTTGAGATGAAAGATTCCTCTCCCCTAAGAATAAAACATATGTTCAATATCTGCTTTTGTTTTTTCATTGTTTATACGGTCCCGGGCAACGCCGGGTAGCCCTGCTAGTTTATAATATAAATCTCACCTGTCTGTTTAAATGTATGTATGTATGTATGTATGTATGTATGCCTAAAACTTTCGACAGAGGCGACGGATTTTCACGAGATCGGTATCGTTTTGAAGCTCGCCTCTTCGGACGACAAATATTGAAATAGGCAACGCGAGGATCAACTCGACGATGAGAGTTCAAACGTGCACAGTATTCACATTTGGGAAAGAGGATGGAACAACTTTCTCTTCTGCCTCTCTCTCACACTCTTTATCTTCTCTCTCTCTCTCACTACCTGTTTCTCTTCTCTCTATATTAGCACTTATCAAGGCCAATAGGCAACTCGAGGATCAACTCGACGATGAGAGTTCAAACGGTAACAGTAGTCAAATTTGGGAAAGAGGATGTAACAACTTTCTCTTCTGCCTCTCTCTCACACTCTTTATCTTCTCTTTCTCTCTCTCACCCTGAAAGATTCCTCTCCCCTAAGAATAAAACATATGTTCAATATCTGCTTTTGTTTTTTCATTGTTTATACGGTCCCGGGCAACGCCGGGTAGCCCTGCTAGTATTTTATAAAAACCAAATGACACCAAATTTTAGAGTGGAAGAAAAAATAATTAAAAGCATCATACATAGATATACAGCACCTCTAGAGAACAATTCTAAGATTAGATTTATTATATACTATAAGAAGTATCGAACCCAGAACCTCATCGTTAAAAATAACTCCTCGCCGGCGACAAAAATGTTGGAGCAAACCAATATTGTATACAAATTTCAATGCCCCTTAGGAGAGTGTAACTCCGAAAATAAAAACGCATATATTGGACATACAAAAACAGCATTGTCCCGTCGATTAACGATGCATTTGAACAGTACTAGCTCAATATACCAGCATTTAACAAATCAACATAGCTGTCCCCCTCTAATCTTAGAAAGGTCCTCATGGACAACACAAGGATTTTGCAACGAGAAAGTAATTGTAAAAAATTAAAAATACTTGAAGCACTATATATAAAAACCCAGCACCTATCTATAAATAGCATTAATTTTGAAAGTAGCAATAATGTGCTGAAGTGTTTAGCACAACCAGTATACGACTGGTTTTACTAACATTGCTTTTTATCATCCTAATTTTTAATCGAGTTTTTATCACTCGTAAATGTATATCTTAATCGACTTTTCATTGACTCTTTTTATCATTCGTAACTATATATTTCACTTCTATTTTTAATATTTTATCTCCACCTGATGATGATTCAAGAAAGAATCGAAAGCGCTCGTGTGAACCATGGAACATTTGTAAATACCTTCCATCTTGAAGTTAAAAAATGTTACGAAAGATCGAAAAAAATGAAAAACATAATTATTAAGCAAGGTATCTCTGTTGTTTTTAATAATGTTTGCCTGAATATATATATATATATATATATATATATATATATATATATATATATATATATATATATATATATATATATAAACTCTGTTTATATTTTTATTGCAGGTCAATACTTTTTTAAATTTTCAAATTGCTATGAAATGCAGAGAAATGAAATTCGGTACCCCTTTTCCCTGATTTTTGTGGAATTTGAACAAATATTTTCAAAGTTATGGAAATTTTTTGGTAATTTTAAGTGTGTATCACTTTAATCCAAGTGTCTAAAAATGCATATTTTTGGTAATAAAACAATATTCGATCTTCATATTTCTATTTATACGAAATAAAGTACATATCCAGTAATAATGTTAACAAAAAAAAAAAAAGAACGAATTTAACATTTTTTGTTTAAAGAAATATTTATTTATCAACATAACTCCCATGCTTCAAAATCACTTTGAATTGCCTCTTATCAACTAATGATGTCAATCAGCTGAGTTGAGATGATGTAATCCTAGAGGAAACTTTCAAATCTTCCTCCAAATTTAATCCTCTGACGAAAACTGAACACCTCCTTCATAAATCTTAATCTTTATTAATGACCAGAATTGCTCAATTGTGTTTATACCTGGGGAATAAGGTGGTAATGTCATCAAATCTTCTCAACAAATGCCTAATGATTAAGGTAAGATGCTGTAGTCTTGGCCGAGAGGGATTACACATTGTCGCCTATAAAATCAATTCGCTGTGACGCGCCAATAGAAGGTCATCAAGCTATGGTGACAAATGTACATTTAAAAATAAAATATAAGATTGGCTTGTCAGTGTTATACCTAGTTTTTGAAATGTTCCAATTAGTTCATCGGAGATTATTCCAGCCCAAAACATGACACCTCCACCGCCCCGTTGACGACGGAATCGATGAGGGGTATGGAATCAAAGAGGACACCAAACTTTGGCCCCAGCCATCTGGTCCAGCAAGAGTTGTTCTGGCCTCATCGGTGAAAAAACATTTCCAAAACTGGTTTTCATGTATTTCTGAGGCCAAGCCAAACGTTTCTTCTAATGAGTTTGGTTTAAAACAGGTCTTGCTATGGGTTTAATGCTTAATTTCTTTTAAGATATTGCAGTGTGTCTTTCTGGACAAGGAAGGTATTCCAGCCTCGTCAAATATAACGCACTGTTGCTGCTCGGCTGCTTGATAAGTTGATGGCGATTTTTTATAATATCACGAGCAAAAACTGACTTTCTTGTGCTTTTATCCTTCCTTGCTTTGATGTTTAGATTTTCAACGAATGAAGACAGCATTCTTCGATCTCTTCCAGGCGCCTTTACTAAATCTACGAGAGATAAACCTTCTGCAACGCTTGCAACAAAACATTCCTTTTCACTTGTTGTCAATCGACCCTCTCTAGGCACTCTGAGAGATTTGCAATAAAGTGATACACGCTTAAAATTACTAGACAATACAAGGTTAGAATAATTTTCAAAATATTTGTTCAAATTCTACAAAGATCTGGAAAATAACGCACCTTGTTATTCTCTTCTACTATACCAAATTTCACTTCTCTGCGTTCCATAGCGATTTCAAAACATATTCACCTGCAACAACGTGATACACAGAGTTTATATACATATATATATATATATATATATATATATATATATATATACATATATATATATATATATATATTAACGTGTTTTCCTTACAAATAAATGTAATGTAACCTTGTTCAGCTAAAAACAAAACTTATTTAAATATAAATATGCAATATATAACTATAATCATATTTGTAATCATATTTACTGCTTTAGTAGCGCTCATGTGGATTCTGACGATTTATTTTTTTTTAGGCCTTGCATAAAAATTTTTCTTCAAGGAGAGGCAGAAACTTGGTTTTCGTATTGCTTTCAGTAGAGCCTTTTTAATTTTAATGCTTGCAGTAGTACTTGTACTAGTGCTTTAGAGGTTTCCTGGGTTTTAGTTTTTACTTTTTTACTCATCACTTAAAACAAATATTTTCTCAAAGACAATAAAAGGCAATCTCAACATCACTTTTTATTTGAACCTTTTTCATATTACTCTTTAAGCGAGAGAAAGAAGGAGAGAGAGAAAAATATATAGAGAGAAATAGAGAAGTGATCGAGGCATAGACAGTAAGAGAGAGAGAAAGAGAGAGAGAAAAAAGAGAAAGAGAGAAAGAGAGAAAGAGAGAGAGAGAGAGAGAGAGAAAGAAAGAAAGAGCAGACCGAATCGGTAGCCAAAGAAAAAGACGGTTTTCAGATTGGGGTGGCTCCAAGTAGAGGGGACCAGAAATAGCTATAGTCAAAATCAACGTTGCAACTTTCCAATGGGGAAACATCGTTAATAAAGTTGCTGAAATCACAACCCGACATTTGTGGATTTATTGGGATGAATCTTCTTTCCAGTTTTCCTTCAAACAAGATCAAAGACAAACCAGATACGTTTCTTCTATTAGCCGATGTAAAATCCCAGATAACTATTATTTGTCTCTTTCTCTTGTAACTGTTGTTAAACTGTATCTGCTAATCAATCAACATGTCAGAAGTGTTATACACGCATAAATTCAACGAACAATAGAAAAACTAGATTAAACGAACCTATATAAACACGTCATATAGATGAACGCGACATGTATATACGAACGTATATACATTCTGTATAAACACTCTGCATATACACATTCATTAGAAGAACATTTAACACCACTAGACGATACACGGATTTAGATATTAAGGAAGAAGGAGATAGAGAGAGAGCGAGAAAAAGAGAGAGAGAGAGAAAAAGAGAGAGAGAAATGGAGAAGTGACCGAGACATAGAGAGTAAGAGAGAGAGAGAGAGAGAGAGAGAGAGAGAGAGAGAGAGAGAAAGAAAAATGGAAAGTGACCGAGAAAGAGACAGTAAGAGAGAGAGGGGGGAAGAAAGAGAGAGAGTATGAGAGAGAGTATGATAGAGACAGAAAGAGAAAGAGAGAGAAAGAGAGAAAGAAATGTTCTTTTTTGTGGTTATATCTGTACGAGTTCAGACTGTAAGTAGTTACTGAGGAGAAAAAGACATTAAAGCTTTCTGGAACATTTACAGTAAACATAAAGCGCGTTTCCAGCTTAGTCGAGGAAAGAGATGGGATTATACTACAGACTGCCAGAGAGAGAGAGAGAGAGAGAGAGAGAGAGAGAGAGAGAGAGAGAGAGAGAGAGAGAGATAGAGAGAGAGATAGGTGGAGGAAAAGAAAGAAAGAGATAGAAGTAAGGGGGAGAAGAGAAAGAGAAAGAGAGGTTCGCATATGATCCTTGCAATTGTATCCACAGAGATCGACACACGAAAACACCCCGTGTGAAGGTATTTTTACCGCGTTCACCGGTGAAAAGTGTTATCGAATTTGATAAGGGTCAACGTAATAATACTCTGAACAAACTGCGACGATAATTACACGACCTGCCAATCTTTGTAGAACATTCAGGCGAATACTGCTCTTAATTCCTCAAATGAGAAGAATCGAAGTGAAGCCCGATTACTATTTAAATACACAATATATATATATATATATATATATATATATATATATATATATATATATATATATATATACTAGCATTGCACAGCCCGGCGTTGCCCGAGTGATTGGAGGTGTGTGTTGAGCAAAAAAAAAAAAAAAGTGAAAGTAGGAAGGCAAGCTCGGACCAGTACCGCGAAGGAAGAAAAAAAACTTGAAAAAAACATGGTCTTTGCTGTTACGACCACCACCAAACTAAAAGTGACGTAGGTTTAAACTAAGGCTAGACAATCGAAAAGAGGGGATGACTTTCGAAAAATTCGCCAAAAAAGTGACCCCCTCCCTGTAGAAAAGTACCCAGTTGAGGATGAAAAATTAATGTTTTTAGCAAATTTTTCGGTATTTGTCGTCTGAAAGGTTGACCTTCAGAACGATACTGATCTTGTGAAAATCCGTTGCTTCTGTCGAAAGTTTTAGGCGGACAAGCAAACATATATGTATAGATTTATATATTTGTAGCTCAAATTTTCGACCCGAACCGATTAAAAAGCTTGCCCTTTCTCTGAATACCCTTTATGTAAAATTTCAAATATTAGACCAGAAATTGTTGGAGTAATTTGGTAGAGTCGGCAGAGGTCATTTTTTTTTAAAACTTTGACCCCTATTATGACCCCTTAAAATTTATTGTTTTGAGTTCCAATCAAGTTATATCCATGTCAAATCAAGATTTTAGTAAGATCCATGTAACCTATATCTAAAATTTCATGTGTTTAGACCTAAAATTGGCGGAGGAGTTTGATAGAGTTCTCAAAGGTCAAAAGTTTCTTATATTTTTAAGTTTATGTCCATGTTTATTTTCTTTCCTAATGCACCCTAAACTATAGACATCACATCTCCTTATATCTATAACCTAGCTTCTGTCTCCTTTTCTGGGGAGAAGCATTAGGCTTTGAAATGCCCAGCTATAAAGAACATATATTTTCATTAATATGTTTTTGGTTACCAACAAATATTAGGTTGGTGCTAAAATAATGCCGTTTTTTGACGTGATATTGCACGTCAAAAATCGACTTTATTTTTTTTAATAAGCACAAAAGTGTAAATTTTAACCATTTTATCCCGTAAGGCACCCGTAAGGCACGCGTAAGGCACCCGTAAGGGGGCAACCAAAGTTTTCCAGGAAAATCTGTTTTGTTACTTTTTTACTCAGATCATGCTTAACGTTTGTGCAAATTTTTTAAAAAATTCCAAAGCGTAATTATTGAAGAAAAGTGCAGACAGACGAACAGACAAGAGTGATTTCACAGGTCCACCCTCCTTTTGTCAGGGGGTGGTGGAATAAAAATCTGAGTCGCCACTTGATGTCATCATGTTGAAGAGCCTTTATTATTTGGCAGTGAAGATCATGTTGCATAATTTCAAAATGGTTGATTAGTTTTCAACCTCAATTACTTTTGCACCAACCTAATAGATTCATATATAGCAATTTCTTTTAGTGATTTCGTCGATAATATATATATATATATATATATATATATATATATATATATATATATATATATATGTATATAAATTCCACAGCCAAACACGTCGCAGCCCACAAGAGCTTTGATATATAACGAATCGGCAGTCCAAGACTCGAGTTTCGCCCTCATTTGGGCTCATCAGTTAGACACATCCGAACTCAGGATTCGAGACCCGAGACTCTTGCATGCGAGGTAAGCACTCTACCAACTGAGCTAACGCCCCGCACCCGAGAGTTTCTATTAATCAATACAGATCAAGCAAACCGCGCCGAAATCCGACTGTGAAATGAACCACTTCGTCTCAACAGGGGACGCGGTCATCCAACCAGTCATGGCTCTTCTTCAATGTGGAATTTATTGTATAAAATATCTCACATTCTGATCATCATATATATATATATATATATATATATATATATATATATATATATATATATATATATATATATATATATATATATATATATAAATTACAATAAGTTTACCAAGGTAATCAAAGTGGTAAACTTAAAATATATTATAAATATTAAAGAGTTAATATTTACAAGTAAAGTAATCTCAACCAGATGTAAAAGCTCAATAAAACCGAAAAAAGAAATAGAGCTTATAATATGAACAAATGATTGATAAAACATGTTAAAAGACATCTTGAAAAATAGTTAAAAACATATTTAATTTTACAAAGGAAGCACAAGATAAGTGGATAATCCTTAATCCGCGGAGTTTCGAAGAAATACTCTCCCTCTCATCAGAGGGCAGGAATTCGCAAAATGCGGGATCGGATTTTGGATATAAAAGTATTTAATGAAACTAAAAGTAAGTCACAGATCTTACTTGGTTAAAAAAAAAGGGTGAGGTAAGGGGAATTTTTCAAGATGTCTTTTAACATGTTTTATTAATCATTTGTTCATATATATATATATATATATATATATATATATATATATATATATATATTTCATACGTATACATTATTTCTAAATTTATATATATTTTTTTCAATTAATATTCTCTTATTTTATGCGTACAGAGAAAGTGTCCCCTTTCGTAAGCATCCTTGTTAGAAGTAATAATAACTTCTAGTTTTGATATTCGTATCGAGTCCTAAAGTCATCCGTAACTCCATAGACTAGTACGTTACCTCAAAGCTGCCGGTTATTTACAACAGATTAAAGAGAAATTTCTAAACTACATATGACATATATAAATATATATATATATATATATATATATATATATATATATATATATATATATATATATTTATATAATATGTTGTTTTGTTTTGGTTTTAGCGATATGTTTTGAATGAATCAATTTTTTACGAAAGTGCATTTTTACATAAATGCGAGTTGGGAACAATTTTCCCTTTTAACCAATTTGGTACCCCCACATGGGGAGCGGTATATATATTATTTTATTTATTATTTATTATTTATTATTTTATTTCATTTTGTGGATAATTACATTTTAAAAATAATATATATATATATATATATATATATATATATATATATATAAGTAATTTTTTTAGGGGTACAAAACTTTATTATAGCTGTTAAAAAAGGAAGACTGATTTTTTTTGTATCCATTGTAAAAAGAAAGACGGAAGGAAAAGATTTAATGGAGGTTGAAAAAAAAAATAAATAAGGGAGTAGAGTCAGCCGTCCGGGTTTCTCCCACACTTTTCAAAGCCGAATCAAGGTGTTCTTTTGCAGGGAGACGAACTCGGAAGATTTGGAGGTATCGGAATCGGTGTTGCATTTGATGTCTATTCTTTTGACGATTCTTTTGACTTTTTTTTTATTTGATTTTGTTTCAAGTAAAATCTTCCATTGCTGCTAATAATGATAAAACCATGAGTATTTATTGTTTTCATTACATCAGTAAAGCTAAAATCGATAGATCACTCTTCACAAGTGTGTTCTGATGTTTAGAAAGATATCTGCATATTTAACATGTGTTGCTTATGAAAATCGGGGAAAATAACAATTTATAATTAAATAATTAAAGAATCAGAATCGGAATCGGTAATTGTATCGGAATCAGGAATTTAGCACGGAATCGGTAATTGTATCGAATCGGGAAAGATATTGGAATCGTCCCATCACTAAGATTATATATATATATATATATATATATATATATATATATATATATATATATTTAAAGGAGATTAGAACAATAGTCTAAAGAGCAAAGTGTATTTTAATGTAATAGTAAAATTACTAGTTAATTAAAATACAGGGAAAGAAAGAGTGCTCGTTGTAATTTAGATATATAATAAGCTCAATAGGTAAATATCCTAGAGCTAATTTAATATATAGTAATGTTCAATTATCAATCACATTACTAACTATATATATATATATATATATATATATATATATATATATATATATATATATATATATAATCGTTGTAAAGATAGGTTTCTTAGATGTAAATCTAATGAAACTCGCGTGATTATTAAAGAGTGCTCAATGCAAGACAGAGTAGGTATATAGCCTGTTTATTATACAAACATTATTGGTTACATATGTGCATACATGTTTCATTTGCGTCCCCATTCAGGGATAATACTTCATCCGAGAAGAAAGGATAAAAATTTAAACGGGAGTCAAAATTAAATGAGTTTTTATAAAATATTAGGGCGAGCAAAGAAGAATAAATTTTAGATTGAGGCGAGAAGTAGAGAAAGTTCAAAAATAAAGGCGAGAAGTAGAAAAAGTTCAAAAATAAAGGCGAGAAGTAGAAAAAGTTAAAAAATAAAGGCGAGAAGTAGAAAAAGTTCAAAAATAAAGGCGAGAAGTAGAAAAAGTTCAAAAATAAAGGCGAGAAGTAGAAAAAGTTCAAAAATAAAGGCGAGAAGTAGAAAAAGTTCAAAAATAAAGGCGAGAAGTAGAAAAAGTTCAAAAATAAAGGCGAGAAGTAGAAAAAGTTCAAAAATAAAGGCGAGAAGTAGAAAAAGTTCAAAAATAAAGGCGAGAAGTAGGAAAAGTTCAAAAATAAAGGCGAGAAGTAGAAA
>NC_136504.1:108159639-108202139 GCF_053919585.1 Euprymna scolopes
AGCGTTCGCGTAAAGTCCATTAGCTATTTTTCTTAATGAACACTAGCGTTTCGCATGTGTTAACACGAAACATTCTTTTGCCGCGAAAATAGATCACATCTTTGCATGACCCGATTAGCTCGCGTTTTACCGTTTGTTTTACCTTCACTAAAACGGGAATAGCGCCGCCATTTTCTGCGGTGTGCGCGCGAGTTCCGCTAACAAGATAGAATTCGCACCAATTATTGACATTAAATGAAAGCAATTAGACTCGTTCATTCGTTCGTACCTCACGTGGCCGTCCTAGATTTGCCAACGTGGAATAGGGCGCAATGGAGGAGATGCGATGAGAGCATTTTTCACGAAGTAATTAAAGCAAAGAATGGTGGTTACGTCAGCTGGTAGATGTTATGCTTACTTATGTCCATAAAAACATGGGTTACGTAAACAGGATAGATTATAGACTATGGGTGGGTGGGATTCACGCGATCAACCGTTTGGGGAAATTGGTGTATGGGCAGGATAAGTTTGCGAAAGTAACGTGTGAAAATTAATATAAGAGGGTGAAAATTGATATAAGAGGGTGAAAATTAATATAAGAGGGTGAAAATTGGCGCCAGGATGTATAATGTATGTATTGTTACGCTATATTTTTGAAATGTATTTAAATTAATGTTGTTCCGTTTCTTTCTGTCTTCCTCCCATTTCCTCATCCCGATTATTGCTGTACACCAAATACAAACATGTCGACATGATCTGATTGTTGTCTTTATAGTCGATAATTATGCCAGATACATTATACATCCTTATGGCTGCAGCTCATGTGCATTAATCTCCGCTTTCAATTGTTTTCCTTAATATTTCAGCCGCTTACATTATTGGCTCACAAGGACCTTTCACACAGATCATCAAAGATCATTGAATACAACATGTGGTATTCCCTGGAAGTTGAGTGACAACAAGTCTACCCAGATTTTCCAGTACTCCCTCAGCTCTTTCGATAACATTTGCAAATAGATTTGCATTATCGCAGCAGATGCTTGCCATTGATTTCTCATTGGCAGTGCCCGTTAGTCTTTACTGGAATTTAAGTGCCAATAAGCCTCCCCAAGGTCCCAGTTCTTTTCGTACTTATACAGCGGAGGTCTGGTCAGTGCTCACTCCTCGGTCTTTCCAACTTATTCGGTCTCACTCTTTGTTTTTTTGGAGGAAGCGGGACAGTCATGTAGTAGTGGCGAATGGAGGTGGGGTTAGAGAACTTACAGGTACGCAGCTTCAATGGTCTTGGTTCCATGTATTATTATTATTATCTATTATTATTATTATTATTATTATTATTATTATTATTATTATTATTATTATCATTATTATCTATTAATAGGATAGCGTGTGTGTTATTCATTTTGTGTGTCACGATTACACCCGAGCGACTGTTGTTTGATTGTTATGGACTTTCATTACTAGTAATAAATAATTTTACCAGGAAATCTTCATAAGTTTTGGTTTCGGTTTCGATTATAGCTGATGGCACTTAAATCATCTATGTTTTTTTAAATACATAATTTTACCAATAATTCTTCATAAGTTTTGATTTCGATTTCTATTACAGCTGAAGGGTTTTGATTCAAGCACCCGTCATATAGATATATAGTTTTATTTTTGAAATCGCAACTTTATAATATGGAAAAATCGATATAACATTATGTGAACATTAACATATATACGAAATCTGCAAGAATTAAAACATCATATTTAATCGTGCTATGCAAACAGGCTACACCGGGTGTACATGCTTGGATAAATACTTTTGTAGTTTTAACAAAAGAGCTACAATAATATTAAATCGTCTCCATTTATGCTGAACATATACAAAATGACAACATCAATATATTACATATGAATGAGTCCCCTGTTGAATTTCCACAGGTCCCGCTAGTTATTATTATTATTATTATTATTATTATTATTATTATTATTATTATTATTATTATTATTATTATATGTTCCACACAAGCCATTATAAATAATTTCTCACTGACAATAACCAGGTGTGCTCTCTGGTATCCAAGTGACAACAAGTCTCTCTGTATGCCCAGTACACTCCGCTAACCGGCCGATGATTGCAAGTTTGGTAAAATTGACGTCGATGGAGATGGAAAGGTCAAGTAGTTGACCTCACAGCTGTCGGGGTAAAACACTTGCAAAAGAACAGGTAGATATAAACAAGTGAGGCGACAGATAGAAGAGAGTCAAAGAGCGACACTGAGCCAGGTCGCTGAGCTGTGTCCGTGAAATTCTCCCACCTCCTGTTTCTCTTCGTGTCTATTCACTGAAACGCGCAACACAGAGTGAGAAATAAAGTAGATGTTTTATATTTTTCTAACAAAGGATTTTTTTTTGTTGCGAGTTCCTTTCTTGACTGATGAGTGACGACTACACGACATTTTGCAACGTTGTTGTTTTACGACTAATACGAACGCCCTGTATAAGCACGCCTTCTTTTATTACGAATGTGTTCTTTAATTAATTGACATAATTATTTTGTAGTTGCCGTAGTCGAGTTTTGATTACGAGATAATCCATTGGTAGACAAGATCACTACAAGAATTATGGATACTGAGACGTTGATCGCAGGACCAGGGATGGTATTAAATTATCATCATCATATCTCAAGATACCGAAGTTCTATTGTTGGCATTGGTTTCTCCGATACTGTTAAAGTCAGAATTATTTCGGGTACTCACGGGAGGAGCATTATAATTGAAAGTGATTTATTGTGGAGCGAACTAGATTCGAACTTGAAACACCCAGTTCGTTAGTTCGTGTCATTAAGCATTTGATCACTGTCACCTTCCTATTAAATCATACTATTTCAGATGTGGTGGCTATATCATGAGAGGACGGTAATGTAGAATAATTTAATCCCTTGCTTAAATATTAAACATAATTCAGCAATGATATACGTTCTGTGAGACTATGGATACCCACTGTAAGTAAGAAGCCCCTGTAATTGTGAAGAAAGGGTTGCTAATCCCAATCGTCACCTTTCTGAATCACCACTGCTTTGTTTCATTGGCAAGTAAAAGTCCAGGACGACTGTAAGCAATGCCGAGATAGGCGGACAGAACACACGGCACTTGATATTCCCAAATGTGCCACCCATTTTAATACTGACCAACCTCAAAGATACTTAAACTGTGATCTGTCTGTCTATCTATTTACCTATCTATCTATCTATCTATCTATCTATTTTTCATCTATCTATCTATCTATCAACTATATATCCATCAATCTATCTATCTATCTATCTATCTATCTATCTATCTATCTATCTATCTATCTATCTATCTATCCATTCATCTATTTCTCTATCTATCTATCTATCTATCTATCTATCTATCTATCTATCTATCTATCTATATAGCTAGATAGCTAGCTAGCTATCCAGTCATCTATCTGTCTATCTAGCTATCCAGTTATCTATCTATCTATCTATCTATCTATCTACCTATCCATCTGTCTATTTCTGTATCAGCTTATCTATCTATCTATCTATCTATCTATCTATCCAGCTATCCAGTTATCTATCTATCTATCTATCTATCTATCTATCTATCTATCTATCCAACTATCCAGTTATCAATATATTTTTTTATAATTAATCTATGTATTCGTCGATCACTCTATCTATCTATATATCTATATATCTCTCTCTATATATATACATATACATATGAATTTTTCTATCTATATATATATCTATATATATACATATACATATGAATATATCTATCTATATATATATACATATACATGTGAATATATCTATATATATCTATATATATATATATATCTATATATATATACATATCAATATATCTATAATTGTCTATTAATCTATTTGCTTATCTATCCGTTTTTCTATCCATATATGTATCTATCTATCATTTTATCTACTTGTCTATGTACCTATCTATCTATTTATCAATCTATCTGATGCCTATCTGTCCGACGTGACACGCATATGAACTGATAAAAAATAAAATGTGATGAATTTACAATTTTTTTTTTCAATTTTGACCCGTTTTTGACCCCTTCAAATATTTTAACTGGCTTAAGACCCATAACGGTCCGTAAAAAAAATCCAATCATTTCAGACACTTAGTGTCGCTGTGAGACTTTTAGTTTCTGGGAAGATGGAGTTTGAAAATATTGAGACAGACAGACAGACAGAGTGAGTTTCATAAATTTAGGGGATATCTGCCCATCTCTCTCTCTCACTTTCTCTCTCTCTCTCTCTCTCTCTCTCTCTCTCTCTATATATATATATATATTTGTTTTTCCTGTTGAAACTGATTCATTATTTATAATTCTTACTTTTTATAATTAATATTAATATAGCTCTAGGACATATATACCTATTGAGCTTATTATATATCCACAGTATTATGAGCACGATTATTTTAAAGTATTGACACATTAAAATAAAGTTTGCTTTTTAGACTCCAGGTCTAATTCACCCTATAAAATTATATATATATATATATATATATATATATATATATATATATATATATCGTTCTCATGTGTTGTGTCTGTCCTCTCATTAATCAGCCTTCCAGTATATATTACGTTCGGCCTTCTCAACAACAAATGTCACGTGCATTCTTGTTGGTCTTGTCAAACTCACGACTGGCATTTTCAAATATCAGCAATGTTTATCGACCCAACTTTAACATTCTTTTCTGTCCGATTTTATGTCAACGCTGTCACTTTCCTTTTTAGTTTAAATTTCATCTGTCAATTAAACCGCCCATTCAATCAACTACATCACTTTATAACCGTCTTATACTGCATTACTACATTTCTCAATCTATTACACCCCCCCCCCCACACATATATATATATATATATATATATATATATATATATATATATATATATACTTTCAGGGTGTTTTTACACAAGCAGTAATGTATTGCTACACAGTCATGAGCATGTTCCTGTCTTCTAGGATTTAGTAACTAGAGACCTCTTCAGGCAACCACACTTATATTCAAAAGCGGAATTCTTAATGAAAAACGACAATCAACTTTCAGCAAATAAAGGTTTCGTTTTTCATTAAGAATTTCGCTTTCGAGAATAAGAGTTGTTTCCTGAAGAGGTCTCCAGTTACTAAATGCTAGAAAACCGAAACATGCTTATGACTGTGTAGCAACACATTAATTCTTATGCAAAGACAAATTGAAAATGTAACTTGCTCTATCCCGGTATTGAGCACTCTTGTATTAACCTTGTTTTATTTCACTGGTTACCTTACCTTTGAAGAATGGCAACTTCCAATTATATATATATATATATATATATATATATATATATATATATATATATATATATATATGATAATAATATTAGAAATAGTATTTCGACCATATAGAGAGATAAAAATGTAGCAAACCAGGTTATGTGTTCATCAACGTTTTGTCTTTATTGCGAAACTTCCTCTAGAATAAAAAATAGTCCTATTCTCATTCCAAACTCTACTTTTCTTTTTTTTTTTTAATTTCCAACGACTGTTTTCATTTTTGAAATGGAACAAGGTCATACAATTCATTATATCAAAATATATATTTTCAAATAATTGTACTGGTGCTTAGTTTCTTAATTTCATTCATCCAGAGGAAGTCTCGTAATAAAGACCAAACGTTAATGAACATATAACTTGGTTCATCCGTTCTCTCTCTCTCTCTCTCTCTCTCTCTCTCTATATATATATATATATATATATATATATAGTCTATATTTATATGTAATATATACATGTATATCCATTTCACTTGACCACTTGACCCGCAATTATGAAATCATATTTTGTGTTGGAAAACCCGTTGAGTCAGTTGGGGTTGTATTTACTTTTAGCCAATCCGCTTCTATGTCAGTAGATGTGGTACTCGTTTATTAAGCGATCAAAGAGGGCTGCGCCCCTGCGCGATCAAACTCTCTGGATAAATAGTTCAAAGTGCGTTTGTTCAGTCTATATACTTGTTAGCATTAAATGTTGTCCGCTTGTACAAGTTATATACACACTTACAACAAGTAAAACAACAACAATTCAATCTTTAAAAAATATATTGTTTTTATTTCACATCGACAAATGATTTTGATTATAAATGATTACTGGTGTTTTGATAGAGCGTGTGGTGGGTGCGTAGTTGTGCCGGATGTTACCGGTGAAGAAATGTGACATCCTCGCTTCACTCTGACCGACCACTCACTTTATCTGTATGTGTGTGTGTGTGTGTATGTATGTGTGTGTGTGTGTGTGTGTGTGTGTGTGTGTGTGTGTGTGTGTGTGTGTGTATTACTGGCGGGACGATTCAAATATATTTTCCAATTCGGATACAATTACCGATTCCATACTAAATTCCCGATCCCTACACAATTCCCGATTCCGATTTTGAATCTTTGTAAATATCTATATATTTACCAATACGGTTGTTATTTTTCCTCCGATTACCGTAAAATGCATGTAAGATTTCTGTTTTACTTAAAATCAATAAATATTTTTTATCTTTACGATCAGCAGTGGACGATTTTGTTTTAAACACAATAAAATCAAAGGAGCGTAGGACACATGGGGCAAGCAAAGTAATCGTCTTTGGCATCGGAAAATAGACAAAATTTTTTTTTAATTCTCATACCGATTCTGATACCCCAAAATGTTTCGATTTGTCCAATTCCCAATTCTGACTAATCTTCCCAGCCCTAATATATATTAACCACCTTCGTATGCTTAAATATGATATTTTAATTAGCCCAGATTTCCTACATATTACAGGGTGGTCGCTAGAAAAGATCATGAATAAATTGTTTCAATTCAGTTTTTTCGGCAATCTACTCCTGATTTCATTGCACGGAAGATTGGCCCCTAAAAAGTCCAACATTAAATGTCATGGATTACTGTTTTTTTATACATGGTAGTCACCGTTTATCAAGGGCCGGAAGCCACTCGGGGATAAAGGTTATTACGTGTACAGTAATCAATAGGATAATATCCTAGTAATCACCAGTAATGGAGATTTGATAAAGTGTCTTACTTAAGGGGGGGATTCATCAGGAATTTGTTTATGTTGGACTTGAAGACATCCAAGTTGTAAGGTGGGAAACAGGCGAACGGAAGAGAGTTCCACAGGCGTGCACTTCCAAGAAAGAAGCTTTGCTCATGGAATCTACGTTTGGATTTAGGCATAGATAAAGAATGGGGGAAATTATTGACAGTGGTTTCAGCTAGACGGGTGTTTTTCGTGAAAGATTGGCGAGGGAGAGACAGAGATTGGAGCTCAGGCGAGCACTTGCCATGGAAATAACGATAAAACAGAGACAGGCACGCAACGTCTCTTCTGTGGGAGAGACGCTGCAGGGAAGAGAAAAGGGCACCCCCACTAAGCCACGAAGTCTATTTTGTACTGTGCTTGAAGCTTGTTATTAACAGAGACGCAGAACTGTCGACGTGACATACACTCTATTGATGACTTGAAAACGTGCTTGACAAGAGCTTGGAATGATATCCCACAAGTTAACCTTCAAAACGCCACACGAGCTTGGATTTCTAAGTTAAGACTTTATTACTATACAGGGTGATCGCTAGAAAAGCGGGAAATTTGTAAGGTCAGCGTGGATCATGAATAAAATGCGTGATTGCTATTTTTTGATTGGTACCGTGTGAATGTTGTAAAAATAAATCGTTGTTTGACGCTGCAGTGAAATGCACGGACGACATTTTGAGTATTTATGAGTATAATATAGCATAGGCTCATAAGAGTAGTCGTCGATGGACAAAAACCAGAGGCCTGCAGTATTAATGCTGGAGTCCCTCAAGGGTCAATCCTGGGCCCAACTCTCTTCCTGATCTACATCAATGACCTCCCTAAACACATACTTAAATCATTCATTGACATCTATGCTGATGACACGACCATCTACGGCAACATTTCAAAGGCTGTAAATGACAAAGTTCTCTCTGATTCTCTCTTCTCTGATCTCGAGCGCGTGGTTCAGTGGGGGAAGACGTTGCTGGTTTCCTTTAATGCATCTAAAACCAAACTCCTATCTTTACATCATCAAGGCTCTCATCCCCATCTGGCATAAACTGAAATGGATGGCTCTCGTCTGGGTGAGGCCCCGTGTTTTGACAAGCTTCTGGGTTTGTCCTTTACTCCTGATCGTAAATGGAACACGTACATCAAGTCTGTTTCCAAGGTCGCTGGAAAGATGGTGGGATCCTTCTACCGCTCCAGAAGATATCTCACTACTGATGCAATTCTTTATCTATATAAAAGCCAAGTACATCCAAGTATGGAATACTGCTGCCATATCTGGGCAGGAGCTGCTAAAAACAGCCTATCCTGACTTGACAGAGTACAAAATAGACGTCGCGGCTTAGTGGGGGATGCCCTTTTCTCTACCATGCAACCTCTTTCCCACAGAAGAGACGTTGCGAGCCTATCCTTGTTTTATCGTTATTTCCATGGCAGATGCTGGTCTGAACTCAATCTCTGGCCCCCCTTCGCCAATTTTTCACGAATAACACCTGTCTAACTGAATCCACTGTAAGAAATTTCCCCCACTCTATATCTGTGCCAAAATAAAAACGTGGATTCCATGAACAAAGCTTCTTTCTTAGAACGGCACGCCCGTGGAACTCTGTTCCGGTTGCCTGCTTCCCACCTGACTACAACTTGGATGTCTTCAAGTCCAACGTTAACAAATTCCTAATGAACCGACCTCTTAAGCAGACACGTCATTAAATCTCGACACTAACGTACTGCACTTGCAATAACCCTTATCCCTGAGTGGCTTCCGGGCCTTGATAAGTGGTGACCATCGTGTACAAAAAATATATAGCATTTTTATTTGAAAAACTTTGTAAAAATTATTCTTTGTAAAAATAAATCATTATTTGACAAAATTCCCGCTTTTCTAGCGACCATCCTGTATTATATCGTGATTTCAGAAGTAAAAAAAGTATTTGTGTTCCATCAGTTAGAATCGAAGCAGAAAGCAAACTTGTAGCATTCGAAGCTGGTGACGTTACCACTGTACCAATGTGACACGCATATGAACTGATTAAAAATAAATTAGTATGAATGAACAAAATTTATAACGATTTTCTTTCAATGTGGACCCTTTTTGACTCCCTAAGAACTATTTTTGACCCATTAAAATTATTTGACAGGCTAAAGATCCTTAAAAGAACGGGTCATAAAAAATCTAATCATTTGAGGATCATAGCCGCACTCTGCGACATTTAGTTTCGAAAGAGATACAGTTTGAATATATAGAGACTGACAGATAGATAGTGAGTTTTATGAATGAGACTAGGGGGTGGGAGCGCCGGCTTCACTCGGTCGTAAAATACGCTTAAATATGATATTTTAATTTGTCTAAATTTCCTATATTTTATAATAGAGTCGTGATTTCAAAACCATAAAAAAATAGTATTTCGGTATCACCAGCTAGAATCGAAACCGAATACAAAACTGCAGCATACAAAGCTGGTGATGTTAAGACTGTATCAACATGCCACGTACATAAACCCATTTAAAATTAAAAATTAAAAATAAAATAAGACGAATGTACAAAATGTATAACGATTTTTTTTTCAATTTGACCCAATTTTTAACCCCTTAAAAACTATTTTAATCGGCTAAAGACTCATCAAAGAACGGTCCATAAAAAATCCTTTTCTTTTGAGGCCCATAATGCTGCTCTGTGACTTGTAATTTTGGAAGAGTTGGAGTTTGAAAATACGGAGACAGACAGACTGCCGAACAGACAGATAGACATATAATCTTTTATATATTAGATTTATATGCAAATTGATCTTTGCTATAGTGCGTAGAATTTTAGTATTCCATCATGAATTTCTTTCCCTCGCTGTATCCCTGTAAACGCTTCGTTACGCATGTTTCTCTACGTCTTCCTCTAAACCTCGTCTCTATTTTTATGTATCCCTCCCTTTTCCTTTTTCTCCTGTTGTATCTGCCTATACAGCTAAGAAGACTTGCTTTATAAGCTTCACGCACGCCCCTCATTGCTCCCGTTTTCTTGCCGAAAGCTCCACGCGCTAATAAGTTCAAATTTCCAGTGATGTTCTCCTGCCCCGAAGAATTGGCGCGATATATGTCCTGGTTGCACCGGCCAATTAGCTGTGTTCCCCAATACCGACCCAAACCCAACTCTCGCTTCCACGCTCCACAGCTAGTCAGGTGAGCAGATGCGAGGAGTAGCGATGGTTATTACATCCGGGTCTTTTCGTTCCCTACACTTTCAACAGTATCATATGTGCGCATGCGTGCGACAACCGCCACTACCACTACCATCATCTTTACTTCTTTCCACGAATCGATATCGCCGTCATGAAATTGAGTCTTCGGATTCTATTTGATGTATTTATGGATTTATTGTTTCGCTTTGAAATCTAGGATCGTTTTGGTTGGGTTTACAGCATGTTTGAAAAGTAAATCATTGCAGATACAAACGGATGCTAAAGAGTCGACCTCCTTTAAAAATAAAAAAATAAAATTACAATATGAAATGTAGAAAAACTAGCACTAGCACTCTGTAGAGTAGCTACCCCCGCTAACTACTAAATTTAAATGCAAACAAACTAACACCTAAAATAAATCTCTTACGGTGTATATACTTTCCGCTACCAGCCTGGCGACTTCGTTGGGTTCCCAGGTGTGTGGACAGTTTTGTTATCCGCCATATCCTAATCTTCTTCCCCATAGTTCGAATATTTTTTTATTATTCAAGTTCACCCCTAACAAGGTATATTGTTACTTGGACGTAAGTGGGGCTACTATTTATACTTATGCTGACGACACTACAATTTATGGTAGCACATCAAAGACCGTAAACGACCAAGTTCTCTCTGATTCTCTCTCCTTTGATCTTGAGCATGTGGTACAATAGAGAAAGAGTTTGCTGGTTACTTTTAATGCATCTAAAACCAAGCTTTTATCTTTACATCATCAACACTCTGATGCCAATCTGTCATCAATTGAAATGAATGGCTCTCGTTTTGGGGAGACTTCATGTTTTGACAAGCTTGTGGGCTTGACCTTTACTCACGATCTGAAATTGAACACATATATCAAATCCATTGTCAAGGTCACTCGGCAAAAATGGAATGATCCTTCTACAGAACCAGTAGATATCTCACTCCTGATGCAATTCTCTACCTATATAAAAGCCAGGTACGAGTAATGATGGAGTACTGTTACCACATCTGGTCAGGAACTGCTAGAAGCAGCTTATCCTGCCTTGACAGAGTTCAAAATAGACTTCGTAACTTAGTGTGAGATGCCTTTTTCTCTTCCCTGTAACCTTTTTTCCACTGAAGAGACGTTGCGAGCCTGTCTCTGCTGTATCGTTATTTTCATGGCAAGTGCTCGTCTGAGCTCCAATCTATGGTCCCCCTTGCCAAACTTTCACGAAAACTACTCGTCTAGCCCAAAACACAATCAAGAGTTTCCCCACACTCTTTATCTGTGCCTAAACTTAAACGTAGATTCCATGAACAAAGCTTCTTTCTTAGAACTGCACGCCTGTGGAACTGTCTACTGTTTGCCTGCTTTCCAGCTGACTACAATCTGATGGTCTTCAAGTCCAAAGTAAACAAATTCTTGATGAACCGTCCCCCTAACAATCCAATTTACAAAATTCACACTACTTATGTTTACTACGCTATAATCACATTGACTAATGTATACCCATTAACCCTTATCCTCGAGTGGCCCCCGGACATTGATACGTGATTATTCCTATATAAAAATATCTAGGAAAGATTAAAAAGATGTTGGCTGACGTTACATTTAAACTTCATCATATCAGTACAGCCAGGGAAGCAAATAACAGGAACAGAATTCCAAAGTCTAACTGTTCGAGGGAAGAAACTATTAGAGTAGAAAGCCTTTTGGCATTTATAACAAAGACATCAACAGTGAAGGGGTAAGACATTGTGTATCAAGCGGCTGTGTCTGGAACATGTGTGTCGAGGGGGCACAAGTGAAACGAGTTCATCAGAGCACATTCCATTAAAATATTGTAAAACAGGCACAGATATTCAACATTGCGGCGATGGGACAGGTTTTGGAACTCAGTAGACAATGTGGGACCTATTAGATTGAAAACATACACAAAGATTAATCATTTACTACAAACGACGCAGACTATTAAAAATATTAGTTTATTGTACCAATTATATAATTACGATGGAGCACCCACGAATTAAGCCACTGGAAACCCTTATGTTAGATCGACCATTTTTTGTTGAATTGATAGAAACTAATGTGACGTCACATGGCCGGAAAAAAGGTACGGATAGAGAGAAAGAAGTGTTCAATTGGAAGATTTGTGGCGCAAACACGTTCATTGAGAAATGTCCTTTTAAAATTTGATTTACTTGTAATTACCATTGGGCCTGGATATGACCTTTAACTATATCCGATGGTGAGGCCCCAGCTGGCGGGCTTTGGGGAGTGTGGAACCACCCTTTAATTACCATTGCTCCCAGGTCGACTCTGACCCGGAGTTGTAGTACCTGTTAGGGTCCCAACTATGGGTTAAATAGAAACCGACTTAAAAAAAAAATACTCTATTAAAAAATTGTTCTTCAAAATCAATTGATTCGGCATTAAATAACCTGAAAAGGGCTGATATGCCGTAAAACAAACAAACAAACAAACAAACAAACTGTTTCCCATTGCTAGTGCCTGTGAACTGACGAATAAACTACTTTTTGTCTTCAACCGTTGCCGTTTCTTGATTCCTTTTTGAAGATATAACCGGACTTGTTTGCATGCGGCGTTTATTCAATCGACAGGATCGCTTAAGGGAGCTATGCTTAAACAAACGTCTATCAAAGTATATAATTGCCGTTTAAATATTGGTATTGGTTAAAAAACGGCTAATTAAAAATAAAACCCCAAAAACAACCAGTTGGAAAATTGAATTAAATATTTGTTTTCCGTATATAATCAAATAGTACTATTTGATTTTGTTGTTGTTTTTTTTTACCGCATTGCGACTATTTTCGGTTTAGTTCTGCTGAATTCAAAAATTTTTAATTGTATTTTTAGATTTCCTACACATTATACCTTTAAATATTTATTCACGGTGCTTGGTTTAGTTGTTGTGTGTTTTTTTTTTTTAGAGAAGAATTGTTGTTTTTAACAGTGAAGAACATAACTGAGTTTTGAAAAGAGAAACAGAAAAAAAAAACGACAAGCAAAATAAAGAATGAATGTTCATATATTTTTATTGATTGTACTTTCTTAGGAAAATTAAGGAATCATCCAGTTCGAAATTTGAATGAATAATTTATTTTTCGCATATAATAAAATAGTACTGCTGTATGGTCGGTCCGTACAAGGTGGAACGGTAAGTTTGTCCTCCTAAAGAAAACAAAACTACAGCTTTATTTTAAAACTTTTATGGAAAAAGTCAATTTAGGTAACTTGATTATGTAGTTAAAGCTGAAATATATTCAATGTAGCCGCCTTCAGCCTCAATAATCGCCTCGATACGGGTCCGGAACTGGGAGCATACCTTTTCCACAAGCGTCGGGGATTACTCGGCAGATGGCAGCGATCAAGCTGGCTTTAGTGTTGTGTGAGGTAATGTTGGTGATGTTATCGGCGTATGACAAAGTTCAACAGGTTCAGACAAAGGGAGGCGAGGACCAGTGAGAGAAAGGTATAAAGTTGTAGCACTTTTGAAGCCAAGCCTAGGTCGCTTTGGATTTGTGGGCCGGTGCCGAATGTTGCCACACCCAGGGTCTGCCGCGAATTAACGGGAATTTTCGCCGTTCGTATACAAATTTGAAGATCTTGAACTGCATACAAGCAAGCGTTTAAAGAACGAGCAGATTCATCTACGGAAGGCAAGCGGTGCATACGTAACGCACCGAAGAATGATGGGTTAGTTGAGTCAAACCGGAAGGCCAAAGGGACATAAAAAGCAGGTGTCCATTGCTGAAGCAAACCACGATTTTATACATCACAAAGAGAATGTTGCAAAACTTACAGTAAGTAGAAATGTAAAAAACATACAGCTACTTACAATGAGCCTGCCGTGTGCCGGAAACGAACGTGGAATCACATGACCAGAAGAGAAAAGGAGTAGGCGGTTAAATTTTTCAGGTGAATATATGTAATGCGATAAATTAAGGTAGTAAGATGACCCTTCATCCGAATACACCCTTTGACTTACTGGTCATTGATTTACAATAGACGACCCGTTGAAAGATAGCGCTAATGTATACGAAATGACGTCACCGGTAAAGAACAACAAAAAAAAAGACTATAAAAAAAAGGATGATCATGGAAAAGACGTGTAGCACGGAAGAAAAATACGTGTGTGACGTCCCGGCCATAACGATGAGGAAGTAAATATTGTTGTAATAAAGAAAAAGCGAGTTGGAGTTGTTTCCTATTCTTTATCTTGGTCTATTTTGCGGCTGAAACTGCACTCGTGTGTTGGTGCCCGAACAATGTTACACCATGGCGAATATACCTCTTTTTGTCTTCAACCGTAATTTCGTTTTCTATATGTCTTTCAAGACATGACCGATCTTGTTTTACGCGCGACATTGTCCTAAGTCATGGAGGATCACTGTAAGGGATGCGTGTCAGCACGGTATAATGTGAATGTTCACGTATTTACATTGATTTTTTGACTTCTGAGATAAAGAAGTGACATTCCCAGCTTAAAAGTAAATTTTTCAAATGCAATCAAATGTTAGTAGTAAAAATTTAATGCATTTTAATGTATTTTCTCATACATGACAAGCAAACATTTGAAAAACCACATTAATATATAAATATAGCCCATTTATCACTGTGATACTGTCGTAGATTGGAAAAAAAAACCCTGGTGATAAATAACTAGAATAGAGCGAAGATGTTAAAGTTATTCTTTATATCGACGATAAAAGTATATGAAGGGTCGCGTATTATAATTGATTACGACGTGTGATCTATTTGTCGCTTCTAAGATAAGGAAAAGTAGCATATATATATATATATATATATATATATATATATATATATATAGAGAGAGAGAGAGAGAGAGAGAGGGAAGAGAGGGGATATATGAAGAGAAAGCTCGGGTATGGAACGAAACACAAGTTGTTTGTTTATTCTTTGTTTTTATTTTGTAAAGTAGAAAGTAGTTTACTTAATAATTAAATACAGATATATATGAGAAAAATGGCAAATATACTTATAGTTCAGTATATATATATAATATATATATATATATATATATATATATATATATATATATATATATTAGTCTATGAACATTACTCATATCTCGAATTATCAATATTGATTTATACTGTTAAAAGTGTTGCGTTTTTATTTATTACTTATTTAATCGTTTACTTTACTAATTCGTTTCTTGTTACTTATATAGGTGTGTGTGTGTGTATGCGCTTATGTACAGTTCACTACTTGCTTTCGCCTTGAAAGTCTCCGAGACGTTTATGCACAATGTAATATGAACATACCTGCTTGCCATATTGTGGGGAGTAGTACTACTGCAGACAGATTCATTAATGAACACAAGATGGGATTTGAAGCTTCAATCTTTTATTCAAGGAAAGCCTAATATATCGGACCCTGGTTGTCGGGAGACGCGAAATCTCCGATCTGCTTTCTCTTGGTAAATCGCAGAACAGGAAAAATCTGAAGTGCACCTGCTGAAAATGCATCAGTAATCCATGGGAAAATAGAAATATGAATATAGCTATGAATGTCAGGGTATAATTTGGCTCTTCAAGAAAAGTCTATGGTAAATGCTATGACGAACTGCAGACAATTGTGCCCCCACGACGTAGACACCCTCGACAAACCCGACAGGCAGTTAAATCCCACACCCACACAGTAGAGATCCCTAGATGTAAAAGATCTTTCTACTCCAGTAGTTTCTTCCCCAGAACCGCTAGACTCTGGAATTCCATTCCAAGTTCCTGCTTCCCTAACTGTACTGACATGCAGAAGTTCAAGTGCAACGTGAACCGACACCTTGCAGCCCAAATCCCAACATAGTGCCCCAGTAGTTGCTGCCCCTGATAGTAGTCCCCTACACCAAAGTGGCAATGCGCCTTATTTGGGGTGAAAATGTAATTAAAAAAAAAGTCGTCAAGTTGCAGAGCAGTAAATAAATACATAAGCTATTACACACGCACCCCCCCCCATATATATATATATATATATATATATATATGAGATGGGAGGTATATGTAACCATATTAGTATGGCGATACTGTGCATATTATTCGATGGGGAAAAAGTGGCTGGTTAATTTTAATGCATCGAAAATCAGGCTTTTATCTTTTTTACCATAACCACTGTTATCCCCACTGGATTCCACTTGATATGAGTAGCTCTTGTCTTAAAGAGGTTCCCTGTTTTGAAAAACTCCTGGGTCTGATATTTACCCTGATCTGAAATTGAAGTTATTCATCAAAGCTGTTTCCATGATTGCTGATAAAATGGTTGCGTTATTTTACCGCTCCGGAATGTATCTACTTTCCGAAGCAGTTCTCTATGTACTGTTTCCATATCTTGCCGGGAGCTACTCAGAGCACCTTAACTTGCTTTGAAAACATGTAGATGATGACTAAGACTATGACAACAGCATAATCTTTTCGTTGTTTTTACTCTCGAATATACATTCGACACAGACACAGTTAATCAACCGAGAACCACACCACTCTATATAAAAACATATAAGATATTAACGGATACACGCTCGAGAGTCAAAATAATGAAAAGAATAGTCTCTTGTCATAGCCCTAATGATAACCCTTTTTTCCCTGTAACATATTTCGTACAAAAAAGATGTTGCGAGCCTTTTCTCTGCTCTATCGTTATTTTCATGGCAAGTGCTGCTCATCTGAGCTTCAAACTATGTTTATCCCCTATTGTCAAACTTCCACAAAAACACTCGTTCATTCTTCAACCATTATCAACAATTTCCCCTACTGAGTATCAATGCCTAAACCTAAACGCAAATTCCATAAACAAAGCATTATTCCTACACCTGCGCACTATGAGACTCTGTTCTGCTGATCTATTTTCCAGCTGACTACAATATGGTCGTCTTCAAGTCCAATGTAAACGCTGTTGTCACAATGACTACCGTGCACTCACAAACCATTATCCTCGAGTGGTCTTGGGCCTTTATAAGTAGTGAACTCCATGCAAAAACATACGTTATAACAATAAACAAAATGCGAGCATAAAAAGTAATATGGTTAAGCACAAACATAGCAACAAAAGAACAAGGTATTCTAGTAAAAAATATAATAAATTTATAACTTAAAATATTACAGCATTAAGAATTGATTAGATGGTATTAAATTGAATTAAAAAAAAGTCTTAATGCTACAATATTTTAAGTTATAAATTTATTATAATTTTTACTATAATATCTTGTCCGTTTTCCCCATGTTTAAGCTTAACCATATTACTTTTCATGCTCGCATTTTTCTATTGTAATCCATGTTTTTTTCCAGGCTTCTAGTTAATTCACTTGTTCTTTGTTTAATTTCAGGATTATTTTTTGCCCCCATAAATATAACAGACACACATGTAAAACAATGTACGGCACTTATCTGCTTTTCATTATCTCTGTTTCACTTGTTACTTCTCTTTTGGCGAGAGCGGAGAATTAGTAGCAACACTAATCGCTGAAGTGACGTCGTTGCTATGGAAACCAGTCATAAAACGTCACTCACCTCTTTAACGAATTTTTACGATTTTAAACATAAGTAAATTCATCATAACTTTTGTTTTACTGAACGAAAATTGATTTTTTTTTAAATATAGCTGAGAAAGGTATCTATAAACTGTAATACTTGTGTGAAATTTGGTTAAAAAATGAGTGAACGGTTAAGCATTAAAGCAGTTCTAAATGACTAAAACTGCCACTTAACCATATATTTAACCACTATTGTGTTTGAATAATATCTTAAATCTTCGGAAAAATATGCCATAACAAAAGCAACTCTACAAAATTTTTATTGATACAATCTTCAAAATCAACTTCCGTAAAAATAACGCTTTAAAATATATTTTTAAAAATTCAGATTTTACGTGAAACAAAGAAAACGTGCCTATTTAAAATCAACGCGCAGGTAAATAATGAACAGAGAACACGCATGCGCGAATCACACACGCATTTTCTAATATTTTTAATCAACCTGCCATAATGTATGCTCGCACACAGAAAATCATAAATACGCATGCGCGCACAGCTATTCGTAACTACGCATGCGCGATAACCTACGAAATAATCATTTAAGTTACAATACGCGATTTTTTTTTTAAACGAAAATGTATTGATATTCGTACGCGCTTACGCGTTTTGTAAACGTGTCGCCATTATACTAGCAGAATTTTAGAAGTAAAAGACGGCGATCTTCGTATGGTTTCCTTCAAGTATCGATTATTGGCGGGAAAATAAATAGGATATCGGAGCAGGTTTCAGTATAATTGTGCGATCAGCTGACATATAGAAAGGTAAAGTATAAAGAGAGAGAGAGAGACAGAGGGAAGAGAGGGAAGACAGGGGATATATGAAAAGGAAGAGGGGGCAAGGAACTAAACACAATTTGTTTGTTTATTCTTTTTTTTTTTGTTAAGTAAAAAAATAGTTTACTTTCAATAAATAATGAAATGCAGATATATACGTATATATAAGAAAACATTATCTACTTACTTTATTCTATGTATGGGCACAATGACAACAAATGCAGGTTCTGTCATACAGAATTTGAAAGTGTGAGTCATCTCATATCAAGTTGCAAGGTTCTTTGGGGGGATGGCTACTACACAGCGAGACATGATGGAGTATGTAAGTACCTCCACTAGACCCTCTGTAAAAAATAAAAGATCCAGTGTAGCAGCTCGTTCTGAGAACTTCAACCTGAAAGAACAGTTGCAAATGACATATACACAATGCATTACGACCATGTAATCCCTACAGCCACCTACCTTAAAATACTGCTGTGAAACCTGACATAGTTATATGGAATAAGTCAGAAAGAGTGGCAACCTTGGTTGAAGTGAGTGTCCCTAGTGATGGAGGTCTTAACAGAGCTGAAAGAAAGAAACAGACCAAATATCAAGGTCTCATGTATGATATGAAAAGAAGCTGAAATCTTAAAGAGATATCAATCATACCAGTTATTATAACTGCTACAGGGATTATGAAGAAGAACCTAACTAATATTCCTGGTGAAACAAGCGCAAAAGACATCCAGACAATTGCACTTAAGCAAACAACGAGAGTACTAAAAAGAGCTCTATGAAATTGGTATATTTGGGTAGATTTGTTTTTATTCAAGGAGACATTATAAAATACAATCCAAAACGAAATTTATTTCTGAAATTAGAAAAGTGAGAGGTAAAAAGAAAAGAAAACAATAAATTGTATCAAGTGATGAGAGGTTAAATTATATAAAAAGTCGATTAAAAGCCTGAATGTTAAAATCAATATTCCCATAGGTCAGTATTAGCATATATATATATATATATATATATATATATATATATATATATATATATATATATATATATATATATATATAAAGCTGAATGTCTTTGTGTGTGTGTGTGTGTGTGTGTGTCTGGTCACGAATAGGCTCCTATATTGTTGACTATTTTAAAAATCTGATTACATGTAATTATAAAAGATGTATCGAGACACAGGAATGGGTATGTTTGATCTGGCAGAACGGTGGTTCATTAAAATTGTGGGGGCTGCGTTCGTGCCTGGTCCACAAAGTATGGAAATAAAAAATTTTGAATAAAAAAAAGGGTTACAAATGTTTTTGATATAGATGTACATAATAATATTTTGATAAGTATGTTTTAACTTAAATAGGGATGGAGTAATAAAATTGTGGGGTCTGCGTTCGCGCCTGGCCTCCATAGAATGGAAATACACACACACTTTAATAAAGACTTTTCATATCTATTTGCGTAAGTATACTTTGATAATTATGTTTCAGTTTGAAGAAATATGGTATAATAAAATTATGGGGTGCTCGTTCGCGCCTGACCTCCATAGAATGGAAATATGTCACAGTTTAACAAGGTTTTTTTAATATAGATCCACAGAATATTGTTATAAGTGTTTCAGTGTGAACAGGTATGGTATAATAAATTATGGGGTTTATTAATTTTATTTTTACTTTCATCATATTTTGCTTTGGTTTTGATACCCCCAAATTCGAAGCTTTCTCTTTACACCCATTTTTTCATAACCTATAATACTTTCATAAATCAGAGTCCATTTTCTGTAGGCTGTTTTTGAACCCAGTCATCGACGGGTACTTTTGCTAGTATATATATAATGTTTAAATAGTTTGAATGTTTAAAAGATATGCAAATAAGCTACATCTTTTGCAGATGAATGCTATCCCCCGACCTATATATTACAAAGTTTTATTTTATTTTTTGAATAAATAGAAAAAGGGGGTTTAATGCATAAAAACAGATTCATAGGAGAATAGATTTCCTTTTTTTCTAGTCCTTTTATTCGATTTAGGTGTATGTGGCAACGTTCAATAACCAGGACGAATCATTCTCATTGATTTCTTGTCACGATTCATTCGCGATTGTCGTGTTTAATACAGTGTACCTTCATTATCCCACACATATAGGTGCACAATTCCGCACTTAATATCCCCTAAAAATCTGGCCCCTACTTACAGTATCCCGTTTCGTTTAAGCGGCAATGCGTTTTGTTTGCGTGAAATATTTTAGAAAGAATAATTTCGAAAAATATTTTTTTTACATGGAAACAATTCGGTGTAAAAGAAAACTAAACGAATAACGAAAAAATAATGCGTCCATTTATATGTAAGATACATAGGAAGGCTGTTCCAAAAAATAATACGTCCATTTATATGTAAGATACATAGGAAGGCTGTTCCAAAAAATAATGCGTCCATTTATATGTAAGATACATAGGAAGGCTGTTCCAAAAAATAATGCGTCCATTTATATGTAAGATACATAGGAAGGCTGTTCCAAAAAATAATGCGTCCATTTATATGTAAGATACATAAGAAGGCTGTTCCAAAAAAAAATGCGTCCATTTATATGTAAGATACATAGGAAGACTGTTCCAAAAAATAATGCGTCCATTTATATGTAAGATACATAGGAAGGCTGTTCCAAAAAATAATGCGTCCATTTATATGTAAGATACATAGGAAGGCTATTCCAAAAAATAATGCGTCCATTTATATGTAAGGTACATAGAAAGGCTGTTCCAAAAAATAATGCGTCCATTTATATGTAAGATACACAGGAAGGCTGTTCCAAAAAATAATGCGTCCATTTATATGTAAGATACACAGGAAGGCTGTTCCAAAAAATAATGTGTCCATTTATATGTAAGGTACATAGGAAGGCTGTTCCAAAAATAATGCGTCCATTTATATGTAAGATACATAGGAAGGTTGTTCCAAAAAATAATGCGTCCATTTATATGTAAGATACATAGGAAGGTTGTTCCAAAAAATAATGTGTCCATTTATATGTAAGATACATAGGATGGCTGTTCCAAAAATAATGCGTCCATTTATATGTAAGATACATAGTAAGGCTGTTCCAAAAAATAATGCGTCCATTTATATGTAAGATACATAGTAAGGCTGTTCCAAAAAATAATGCGTCCATTTATATGTAAGGTACATAGGAAGGATGTTTAAAAAAATAATGCGTCCATTTATATGTAAGATACATAGGAAGGTTGTTCCAAAAAATAATGTGTCCATTTATATGTAAGATACATAGGATGGCTGTTCCAAAAATAATGCGTCCATTTATATGTAAGATACATAGTAAGGCTGTTCCAAAAAATAATGCGTCCATTTATATGTAAGATACATAGGAAGGATGTTTCAAAAAATAATGCGTCCAATATTTATTCCACCCGAACAAATCAGAGTGAATTGCAATTTGCATTTTTATGATGACTACACTTATGCAATCCATAACCTTTATTTTTTATCTCTCGCTTGTAGATATTGACGGTGCGATACTCTAAGAAATTAACCCTAATCATGGAAGTGCCTGAAAACAAGATTCGTCATTGAATTCCTGCATGCAGGAAAATTGAACCGATCAACAATCATCGGTGACTTTTGAACGTTTACGAAATTGATGGAGTTGATGTCAGCGCAGTTCTGAAATGGAATCGTCTATTTCAGATTGGCGACATAGTTGCGAGTGGCTAAGTGCGCTACGGACTTCCACGCACAGTTGCTGGCAAAACGTGTATCAAGAATGGTGGTGACTATGTAGAAAACTTAATTCGTTTTAATGGTCTCAAACCGGACTTCGTTGATTCGACGTTTTAGTTTTTGAATTTAAAAATGGAATGCATTACTATTGGAGCCCTTGTATAAAGTTTATTGTTCAGAGAAACTTTTCACACATGAGAGAGAGAGAGAGAGAGAGAGAGAGAGATGCATAAAAGGGGGAGATATATAGATAGATAAATAAAGCGAGAGAGAAAAAGAGAAATAGGTAGGGAATGAGAAGGAGAGAGACAGAGAGAGAGAGAGAGAGAGAGAGAGAGAGAAAGAAAAAGAGAAAGAGGTATGAAAGGGGGAGATATATAGATAGATAAATAAAGAGAGAGAGAAAGAGAAATAGGTAGGGAATGAGGTAGAGAGAGAGGGAGGGAGGGAGAGAGAGAGGGAGAGAGGGAGAGAGGGAGAGAGATACTAGTGTGTTCTTTACTATTTCATTATTAAAGACTAGCAGGGAGACCCGACGTTGTCAGGGATAGAATGATGATCAATGAATGTTTCACACTCCCATATTTTTATTGTCATCGAAATCAACAAAATCACGCACTTTTTCAATCAAATAGATTGATTGCCTTCTCTATTTGGGGACCCATCGCAGTACACCGAGAGGAAGCTTCACATGCCTCCCCGCAGTAAATTTGTCCACAATGCATCGTGGTTTGCATTGTACTGTAGAGAATCTACTTTCGATCGTATAAAATTATTTTTATATATAATGGCATGCATTAAAGGTCAAATTTTAAAAGTGTAAGGATTCAATTGTGCTTTAAACAGAAATATTTATTTCAGACGCGCCCTTGTCATATCAAAGAATCTACTGTTGATTTTATATGCATAGTCTTACTGCTTACGCGGCGATAATGGTTTGAATTTGAGTTTAAAATAAAAAAAAGTAAAGTATCATGGCACAATTATACTTTAAAGAGAAAAATTTTTTTCAAACGCCCCCCCATGTTATATCAAAGAATCTACTGTTGATTTTATACGTCAGGCCTTCCGACTTGTGCGGCAATAACACTTCTCAAATGTTCTCGTGATGTTAGGCTGTGTAAGGTGTTAACTTTGGTCAAAATCGCATGCTCCTTCTTTCATCCGATTATTTCAATTATTAATCATCGATACTTATCGAAGATATTCCAATACAAAACCTATCTAAGAATGCTGCCAGGCACAGGAAGTATATTTGTTTGAAATTTCATAAAAATCGGCCCAGTCGTTTTTGAGTCGATAGGGAACGAACTCACACAAACAAAGTTTATATATAATAGTAGATAAGGTTTTCCTTTCAGATGTTACAGCGTTATTGGCGTTGTGTCTCGCACACGTCCTATGAACATACTTATTGCTACACGAGTTTCCTTGTCAACCTCGATATCCGCGATGTCATGCGACATATAAATGGCGTCTCTGTTTTATTCAACTTAAATCTGTTTGACCTTATGTAAACTCATACGACATCTCTCCTTGTTAATTTTTGTGAGAACTCGTATATTTCCCAAAGCCCGTGTCATTTCGATATGCCCTTAGTTCAACTCTTGTCAAGATTAACAATTGCTGATGTACTTGCTATTTTACCAAGAGCCATCAACTGGGTAATACATGTATATGATATTTTTTTTTTAATTTTTGTCTTTTGCAATATTAAAAATATAGCGCTCATCTAATTATTGGTAATAAAACAATTTCCTCATAAGCCATATTTCATTCAGCTCTCTTGGCTTATTATTATTATTATTATTATTATTATTATTATTATTATTATTATTATTATTAGTAGTAGTAGTAGTAGTATTATTAGTAGTAATATTATTTTTATTGTTATTATTATTGACTTACTAGAATAGTCACACAAGCCATCATCAAATATTTCTCTTTGAGAACAACTTGTGGCGTTTTCTGTAGGTCGAAGTCCTCCATTCCCAAAATTCCAGTACTCTCCACCTCTTTCGATAACCATTGCGGATGATTTTGCGTAATCGAAACAGTTGCTTACCATTGATTTTTCGTTGCCGGTGACCATTGGTCTTCGCTGGAATTTGGGTACCAAAAAATCTTCCTAACGTCCCAGTCCTCTTTGCACTCATCCAGCGGAGGTCTGGCTAGTTTGTTCCATCCTTAGTTTTCCCATCCTCCTTGACTTCTCTCTTATTTGGTTTAGGGTAAGGTTTTGGTGAAACACACACACACACACACACACAAACAAACACACACGCACACACAAAAAGGCGGTGTAGGAGCACAGGCAGGGTTAACTTACAATTATAGTTTTAGTTTTCATGATTCCATGTGATGCTCCTTTGCGTTTAAAATATATAGCATTTTCTGTATGCCCAGTTTTTGACTGTGTATTAGTTTCCGCATTCCAAGGTTTTCCTTAAGATTCTCATTGTTTTCACTACTGTTATCCGTTGTATCTTATCAGCCATCCATCTGTTCTCCATCTTTCCCATTCTTTTTTCAAAGACTTTCAGCATTGTTACCAGCACTCCGTCAATTAGTGGTATTATCTTGACTTCCTAGATCTTCTATGTTCCTTTTACAGCTTTCTAACCAGTTCCGTGTATTTAGTGGGTCAGGTTATCTCAATATTATATAAGAACCTTTTACTTAGTGATACAAGCACCAAATTAGGCACAAATGACGTTCAGAACATACATTTTTAGAAAAGAAAGTTAGTCTCCAGAAAATTCAAGATGGCTGCCAGTCTCAAGAAGGCTGCAGAAGCAAACCTGACAATTTTCAATTATGGTGCTTGTATCCCCAAGTGAAAGATTGGTTCAGCAATCTGCTCCGCTTCTTTGTCTTTTTAATCATCACCCTGTGGTCTGCTGTGACGGCAAAATCTACAATCTAGCAGGAATTTTCTTTTTTGTTTACTAGTATGAAATCCAGCTTTCCTGCTTTGATGGGTTAAACCGTTTGCATATCCATGTCCCATAGGATTTTGTGACATTTTAAGTACTGGTGCCAGCTTGTACTTATACCGTTTGTCTGGGTGTCCAAAATTCAGATTTCCAGTAATCTTCAACCCTTTCGAAAACATTTGCATATGAATTTGCATTATTGCAACATCCGCTTACCATTGATTTCTCGCTGGAAGCCGCCATTGGTCTCCACTGGAATTTGAGTGACAGTAAGCCTCCTCGAGGTCTCAATTTCTCTTCGCACTTGTCCAGCGAAGGTCTGATCAGCGCTCTTTCCTCGGCCTTTCTATCCTCCTTGACCTTTCTAGACTATTTAGCATCGCTGTTTTTGTGGGGGGGGGGTAGTGGGGCAATAGGAGGAAATGTGGGAAGGGATAAAGAGTTTATAGATATGCAGCTTCAATGTTCTTAGTTTCATGTAACGCTTCTTTATGTTTTGTCTCTGCAGCACTTTGTCTGGCCCATTGATGTGGCTCATGTGTATTAGTTTCCGCATTCAAGGGTTTTCCTTAATTTTTCAGCTGTTTCTATTATCGTTAATCGTTGTATCTTTGCAGCCATTCCTCTGATTCCAATTTCTCCCATTCTTTTTTCAAAGTTTTGGGGAATTTTTCCTAGTGCTCCAACTATTATAAGTATAATTTTGATTTTCTTCATCATCCAAATCCCTTATAACTCTGTGGTTAGCACTGTGTATTTGCTTCGTTTCCCCTTTTCTTTAATACTCACCCTGTGATCAGCTGGGACAGCAAAATCTTCGATTTGACAGGATTTTTCTTTCTTGTTAATTATTACAGCATCCGGTCTTCTTGCTTGGATGGGTTTATCCGTCTGTATGTCCATGTCCTGTAGAATTTCGTGGTTCTCGTTTTCAAGTACTGTTGCGGGCTTATGCTTGTACTATTTGTTTGTGCGTTCGAGATGCAGTTGCTTGCATAATTCCCAGTGTACTGCCCTCTCCACTTGGTCGTGCTTGTTTTTGTACTCCTTTTGGGACAATTTGCTGCATTCACTCACTATATGGTGTATCGTTTCGTGTCTCTGTCCACAGAGTCTGCATTTGCTGTTTTCTTGTGTGTTGTCGATATTTGCTTTGATATGGTTGGTTCTTATCGAGTTATCTTGCGCTGCAGTTATTAGGGATTCGGTTACTCGGTTTACAGGATTTTTTCGCATCCATGTCCAAGTGTTTTCGTTATTCTCATTTTTTGTCATCCTTATGAATCTTCTGTGTAATTGTTTCTCTTCTTTCTTGTTTTGCCCTTTGTCTCTCTGTTTTCTGTTTTGTTGATTTTTTTCTATGTCTCTTGCTGCCATAATTATCCTTTCAGTATTTTTTTGTGTCATTCACACATTCTTATATGCAGACCAGTACTCTACCGCTGTCTTTCCTTTACACGTAGAGTCTGTCGGTATCGTCCTTTGTGCATGTGCATGATCATGAGTTTCTTGGTCTTCTGATCGAGCTGTCTCATTTCTTCTTTTGTCCACCCTATAAACGGTCCAGAGTATCTTATTAGTGATACTGCCCATGTATTTATACCTTTTATTGGGTTTCTGCTATATAATTTAGTTTCCAGGAATTTTCTTGTTCTTCTTAGGTATTTTTTTTCCAACTCTCTCTTTCATTTCTGTGTCTTTGATGGTGTCTGCTTCCAAAACTCCCAAGTATTTATAGTTGTCTTGTTCCCCTAGTGACCTCATCTCCGTTTGTTTGGGTAGTTTCATGCCTTCTGTCGTTTCCAGTTTTCCCTTTCTTATAACTAGTAGTGCGCATTTTTCCATTCCAAATTCCATTTGGATATCCTGGCTGAAGATCCAGTTAGTGTTAATTATTATTATTATTATTATTATTATTATTATTATTATTATTATTATTAGTAGTAGTAGTAGTAGTAGAAGAAGTAGTAGTAGTAGTAGTATTTCATAGTTTTTCATTTTTTCCATGCCATTTTTCGCGGTTTCAATGCGTGTTGAACGAATCGTGAACAAAAGATTTGACGCCGGGATTTCTGAAAAAGGTGGAAGATATTTGTCCATTGTAGAAAGCAACAAGTCGAGAAAGTGCACCTAATTGGGGGGTGGGGGTGGGGGTGGTGGAAAAAGACCGCAGAATATCTTTTCAAAAACTCCTTCCAACACCACCGGCTTTATTCTGCTTGCGTGCTCACGTGCACAGATCCGAAATAGGTCTTATTAAAAAAGGTGGATTTTCGCACGTAAATTATCCGATGAAAAAGTCAGGTTACAACCAATCTCTCAGCATTTCTCTGTTCTTAAATTATGTTCTAGAAAATTCCATTAAGTAGAATCCCCGCCCACTCCGGCGTTTGTTTCTTTTTCGGTCTGTCATGCTGATTTTTTGCAATAGGATTTTCGTCACACAGTCGCGCTTAAGTTTGCAATGAATATTCTTGAATTAATAGTCTGTCTTACTTGTGTTTATATTAATTTTTTATGTGGTTGCTACCGCAGTATTTGAAATAACCTTTCAATCCGGCTTCTACCTTGCGATTTCAAGTTCAGCCCGGCTTTGCTCGGGCCTTATGTACTCTTAATAACTTTATGCGCATATGTATATATGTTTTTAAAAGTTTTACTCATGTCTAAGTAATCTACATCTCTAATTTGAAGTGTTTTGATCCAAAATTGGAGGAGGAGTTTGGTAGAGTTTTCAAAGGTTAAATCGTTGAACTCTCACTCCCTGACAATCAAATTTCCGGCCGAAAATCGATTAAAAAGATTTTCCCAAATCTTAGTATCCCTTATGTCAAATCTCGAGTCTGTAGACTGAAAATTGACAGAGTAGTTTAGTAGGGAAATGTACACACACAAACAATTTCATTTTTATTAAAAATGTCTGGTGTATAAAATGTTATATTTTAAATTTATGACATTATGGTTCTCTCTACCAGTTGATTATCTATCTACCTATCTATCTATCTTTCTATCATTCTGTCTACTAATTTTATTTTTACATAGAGTTCACAACTTATCAAGGCCCAATGGCCACTCAGGGATAAGGGTTATTGTGTGTACAGTAATCAAAGGGATAGTGTAGCAATAGTATTGGAGAATTGGTAAGGTGTCATTACTTAGGTGGGCGGTTCATCAGGAATTATTTTGTGTTGGACTTGAAGACATCCAGGTTGAAGTCGGGAGGGAAACAGGCAAGCGGAACAGAGTTCCACAGACGTGCAGTTCTAAGAAAGAAGCTTTGTTCATGGTATCTACGTTTTGATTTAGGCACAGATAGGGAGTGGGGAAAATTATTGACGGTGGTTTCAGCTAGTCGGTGTTTTTTTTAGAAAGATTGGCGAGAGGGGACCAGAGAATGGAGCTCAGACGAGCACCTGCCATGGAAGTAACGATAGAACAATGACAGGCTCGCTACGTCTCTTCTGTGGGAAAGAGGTTGCAGGGTAGAGAAAAGGGCATCCTCCACCCAGCCACGGAGTCTATTTTGTACTCCGTCAAGGCAGGATATGCTGTTTTTTGCAGCCCCCGCCCAGATGTGGCAGCAGTACTCCATTTTTGGACGTACTTGGCTCTTATATAGATAGAGAATTGCATCATTAGTGAGATATCTTCTGGAGCGGTAGAAGGATCCCACCATTTTCCCAGCGACCTTGGCCACATACTTGATGTATGTGTTCCATTTAAGATCAGGTGTAAAGGTCAAACCCAGGAGCTTATCAAATCCTGGGGCCTCCCTTAGACGAGAGTCATCCATTTCAATTGATGCCAGATGGGGATCAGAGCATTTATGATGTAGAGATAGAAGTTTGGTCTTAGATGCATTAAAGGTAACCAGCCACCTCTTTCCCCGCTGTACCACGTGCTTAAGATCAGAGGCGAGAGAATAAGAGAGAACATCATCATTTACGGCCTTTGATGTGTTGCCATAGATGGTCGTGTCATCAGCATAGATGTCAACGAAAGATTTTAGTATGTGTTTTCGGAGATCATTGATGTAGATCAGGAAGAGAGTTGGGCCCAGTATGGACCCCTGAGGGACTCCAGCATTAATGCTGTGGGCCTCTGATTTCTGCCCATCAACCACTACTCTTATGAGCCTATCAGATAGAAATGATTTAATGATAGAGAAAACATTTCCAGTTATACCGTAGCTGGAAATCTTGTGTAGTAGGCCTTTATGCCAAACCTTATCGAAGGCTTTTGACATTTCGAGAGAAATTGCCCTAGAAATGAAGCCTTTGTCGAGACATTCGCTAATCCTATGAGATATAACCGTTATCACATCTGATGTAGATCTTGCAGAGCGGAAACCATATTGCGTGTCGCTAAGAAGGTTATTTCTGCTGAGGTGGTTGACTACTTCTCTATTTATTGTGGATTCCAGCAACTTACTCATCCCTCTATATATACTTCTCTCTCTCTCTCTCTCTCTCTCTCTCTCTATCTATCTATCTTTCTACCTATCTATCTACAATTATATAAAAGGAATGTTGTCTGTGAATGTGACTATGCCTGTGTGAGTTTGTTCTCTATCAATTTAAAAATGGTTGGCCTCGTTTTTATGAACTTTCAAAGAAAGGTTCTTTATGTGACTGGCAATGTTCTTAGATAGGTTCTGTGTCGAAATGTCCTCGATAAGTATCGATAACATAAAATCAGCAGTCAATTCTTTGATATGGAAAGGGCGTATTCGAAATGAATTTTTCTGTTTAAAGCACCATGGAAGCACGGTACGTGAACTTAAACAGAAAATTCTCTACAGTCCAATGTAGATTACAATGTATTGTGAAATAAGTCACTTCCGTGAGGCCTATGAAGTTTCCTCCAGGTGCACTCCCAATTAGAGCAGGCAGTCAATCGATTTGATTGAGAAATTATCGATTTCACTGATTTCGATAACAATCAAAATAATGGTGTGTGAAACATTCTTTGATAGTCATTTAATCCCGGGCAACGTCGGGTCATCTTGCTAGGAAGCAGTACATAGAGTGAAAGATATAATATTCATTTCTTTTTCGTATTGAATTTAATACATACACATAAACGCTCACACACATGTATGTGTATTTTTTAAAAATTTTCTTCCTTTGAAAATTGTAACGTTGTGTATGGGGCAGCCAAACCAGCTGCCAACATTGCCCTGCTTTTTATTGAAACCAACCGAGAGCTCTTTTTAGTATCCTAGTTGTTCCCTTAAGTGCAATTGTCTGGATCTCTTTTGCACTTGGTTCACCAGGAATATTTGTTAGGTAGAACTTCAGGTTCCTCTTCATAAGCTCTGTGGCACTTATTATAACTGGTATGATTGACATCTTTTTAAGATTCCAGTTTCTTTTCATATCGTACATGAGACCTTGATATTTGGTCTGTTTCTCTCTTTCAGCTCTGTTCAGACCTCCATCATTAGGGACACTCACTTCAACCTAAGGTTGCCACTCTTTTTGATTTATTCCATATAACTATGTCAGGTTTGACAGCATCATTTGCGTGTGCGTGCGTGTGTGTGCACGTATGTGTGTTGATAACAGACGTCAACAAAGAGAAGAACACAAATGACCATAAAATACAAATTCAGAATTAAGACAATTCCATGTTTTGTTTAAATATTAAGCTCATAAAGACCATATTAAGAATACACATGATGTAATTACAAAATTTAGCGAGAGGTGTAAGACGTTTGTGATATCCGAGGTTACAATGTATGAACGTCTTATTCCCAACAGGTTATTAATGTATGAACATACTAGCAGGCCGCCCGGCATTTCCCAGTCGTAAAATACGCTTTAATATGATCTTTTCATTAATGCAGATTTTGTATTTATTTTATACTAGCGGGGGGGGGGGAGGGGGTACCGGCGTTGTCCGAGTGTTTGGAGGTGTGTATGGTCGGGCGGGGTGGGTTTTTTTTAATGAAAACCCAAGAATAAGCGAAGTAAAAAAAAGAAAACAGAAAAACGAACGTTAAAACTTAACTGAAAAATAAAGCAGAGGGTACCCGGGCGGTGGGCGTGGGGGTAACCAAAACAAAAAACACAAAAAAACTAACGTAAGGCAAACAAACGATGTTAAATGTAAAAATCTGAAAAACAAAAACAAAAAAGAAAACAGAAAAACAAACGTTAAAACTTCTGAAAAATACCCCCCCCCAAAAAAAAAACACGTGAAAATGGCTTAAATAAGCCTGTTTCAATATTAAAATTTAAAAAATCGGTGGGTACCCGGGTGTTTTTTGGTGTGTGTGGTCGTCGGGGGGAGGGGGTTAATGAAAACCTCATAATAAGCGAAGTAAAAAAAACTCCAGAAAAACGAACGTTACGTGAAAAATGGCTTAAATAACCCTGCTTCAATATTGAAATGTAAAAAATCGAAAAAAAAAGACATCTCACGCCACGATTCGAACCCAAAACGTTAAGATAATTACCCAACGCTCTAACCAACTCAGCTAACACAACGTACCTGAAATTGTGCCAGTTCTTCAAATATTTAAACTAAATCAGGTTATGACGTCGTCTGACGCATGCGGAGAACTGATCTCGTCATGAGAGGACGGTTTTTGCTGACCCCCTGTAGAAAAGTGTTGATTTCAGGGTGAAAAAAATTAACGTTTTTGGCCAATTTTTCGATATTTGTCGGGCGAAGGATGGGGCTTTCATATGAATTTGCCACTTTCTGTTCAGTCTGTCGAAAGTTTTTTAGCAGATACACAAACATACACACATACATAATACATTTTCGCTTTTATATATATAGATTATATTGAACCCGATATATAGTAATAATATAAAAAGTAAAAAAAAAATAACACGTGCGCCACCACCGAGAATCGAAACCAAACCGTTTAGATTACGATTTACTTTCTTATTTGACGTTAAGCTTGTGCAATGAAGACATGTTTTCTGCAACGCGAAAAATTAAATAATAGCTATTACGTTACGCATGCATATTGGTAATGCCGTCGTTCTATATTTACCTGGTAAATTTCATTTTTAAAATTTTCATATTTTTACACAGATTTCCCCTCGGCTAAAACTCAAATATAAAGTTTCGCATGCGTTTAAATACCCTATGTATTAAGTTTCATATCTGTAGACCAAAAACAGACAAAAGAGGTTGGTAGGAAAATTTTTAAAACAAAAATATATACGCATACATAAATATATATAGAGAGAGTGTTGTGTTTGCTATAACGTTTTTGCGCAAATATTACACAAGTATAAATCATGTAGAATATCTGCATGAATATAATTACACGTAATTGTTGACTAAAGATGATCACCCTATAAGCAAAGCTAGAAAAAAACTATTAATAAAAATTCATGTTTAAAAGAATATGCAAATGAGCAAGATATTTTGCAGATGAATGCCATTCCAAGACTCATATATAACAAAGTTGTATTTTATTTTTAAATAAATAGAAAAGAAGAAGGTTATTAATATGACTATAAATACACACACAAAAAATATAGGAGTATATATAGTTGTTTATATTGTTACGTTTACTCTTGACGAAGCCCTGACTTGTAGGCGAAATATTTACGCAACTTATGATCATATTATAATGTATTTATATTTATACTAGTTTCTGTTTGCTTATTCTATGTTTTCACCTATTCATACTGTCGAATTATCATTCTTTTAATATATCACCCACATACACACGGACGCACACACATATGCGTTCGAGTTTTACCGTGCGTTTATGTGTACGAGCACTTAACTCTCGCCTGTGAACGGATTAAGGTAAATTATTATCGACTGCTAAATCGATATTTAAGTCAAAGCGTACAAAAAAAAATACGTAGACATAACACAATATCTGTGCATCTTTGACCGGATCAATAAACTAACAAAAAAAAAATGATGGCAAAATATAACCATATTCAATCCGCATAGTTGAGTGGAAAAACGGGTCCCATTTGTAAGCCCCGTTAATCATCTCCCTTCCTTCTGCCGACCAACCACTTGTAAACCCCTGTGTATCTTTACTGTAATCGTGTAAGGCAACCAGCCGTTTGTTATCCTTATAGACAGTAATCGGCTCTGATCGAACGGTTACCGGATAGACACCGACAGGCGTGTCAAGTCATCCTCTAGAGGAAGGATATATTAGAGAAATAGCAGCAACAGCGTAAAAAAACTAGAAGAAAAACAGTTTGAAGCATTGACCGTTGACAACCGAGGTCGGTTCAGTATAATTATCTTGACATTTTCGCACGCACAATGGTCCTAGAAAAGCGTTATTATACGAATATCACAGAGTCAACCGAGTATTTCGCTACTTAGATTATCATTTGCGGTTGGATTTGATACTGGATTCAATACATCGAGCTCGTATTTGTAGATACGTAATTACATTTAGAGACTTATGCGGGAACACTGAGCAAAACCATCCAGACTTGTTCCTACAAATCAGCGTTTCTTTTAAATTCTCTCTTTCTCTCAAACTACCTATAAATTTTCACCTCTCTCTCTCTCTCTATCTATCTCTCTATCTATGTATCTATCTATCAATTTCTTTATCTTTCTCTCTCCCTATCAATCACGTTATCTCTATCTATCTGCCAATAAATCTATACTTCTATAAAAAGTTTTTGTGTGTGTATTGATATTCATATTAAAAACTTTGCTTCTATTTATTTAAAAAGAAAATACAACTTTGTTATATATGCGTCGTGAAACTGCATTCATCCGCAAAAGATCTAGTTTATTTGCATATTCTTTTAAGCATTAATTTTAATTAATTCCTTATTAGTTTTTTTTTTCGATTTTGTTATAGGGTGATCATCTTTGGTTTACATGTAATTATATTTATGCATATATCCTACATTATTTATAATTGCGTAATATTTGCGTGAAAAGGTTATAGTATTCACAAACCTCATTCTCTATATATACATTTCTCTATGTGTATATATATTTGTTTAAAAAATTGCCTTCCAACCTCCGCTGTCTGTTTTTGGTCTAAAGACATGAAACTTAATATATAGGGTATTTGAACCCATGCGAAACTTTATATTTGAGTTTTAGCCGGGGGAAATCGGTAGAAAAGTGTGAAAACTAAAAACAAGCTTTATATTTGAGTTTTAGCCGGGGAAAATTGGTGCTAAAGTGTGAAAATTTAAAAAATGGAATTTGACAGGTAAAGATCGAACGACGGCAGTACGAATATGCATGCGTAACTCAATAACTATTTGTGCATGTTTTAATTTTTCGCGTTGCACCAAACATGTTTTCATAGCTCACGTATTAACGTCAAATGAAAAAGTAAATCGTAAGGTAAACGTTTTGGTTTCGATTCTAATTGGCACACGAGTGGTTAAAAAAAATTAAAACCATTACTATATATTGGGTCCAATATAATATAAAATAAATACGAAATCTGCATTAATCAAAATATCATATTAAAGCGTATTTTAAGATCGGGCAATGCCGGACGATCTGCTAGTATGTGATAAATTAAAGTCACTCCATCCTCAAGCGTTATTGATATATTTTTCCGATAAGATCCATATTTGATTTAAACTAACGAAAGATAGGATTACAAATTTGCATTGCAAGTGCTCGACTGAGCTTCAATCTATAATCCCCCCTCGTCAAACTGTCACAAGAAACACTCGGCTTGCTGTAAACACTATCAATAATTTCCCCCATTCTTTATCCATGCCTAAACCTAAACGTAGATTCCATGAACAAAGTTTCTTTCTTAGAACTGCATGCATGTGGAACTGTCGTCCGTTTTCCTGGTTTCCAGCTGACTACAATATGGTTGTCCTCAAGGCTAACGTAAACAATTTCTTGATGAGCCGTTACACTTAATTTACCGAATTTCCATTACTAACGATTACTATATTGTGCAATTGACTACTGTACACTCTTTAACTCTTATCCTCGAGTGGCCTATGGACCTTGACATGTGGTAATGCCTATGTACAAAACAAAATGTGTTGCCAACGTAGTAGGTCCCGCACTATCGGATAAACTTTAACTTCTGCCCCATTGCTGAAAAGTGGGATCCCCCTGCCTGTTTTACAAGTACTTTAATGGTAAGTGCTAGGACGAATTAAAGCACTAGTATGCCCTCGACTTAAATACCCCGATTAAACCGACAATTCTCAATCTGTATAAAAGCCAAGTACGTCCAAGGATGGAGTACTGCTGCCACATCTGGGCATGAGCTGCTAAAAATAGTCTATCCTGCCTTGACAGAGTACAAAATAGACTTCGTGGTTTAGTGGGGGGATGCCCTTTTATCTTCCCTGCAACCTCTCTCCCACAGAAGAGACGTTGCGAGCCTGTCTTTGTTTTATCGTTATTTCCATGGCAGGTGCTCGTCTGAGCTCCAATCCCTCGTCCCCCCCTCGCTAATCTTTCACGAGAACACTCGTCTGGATGAAACTACTGTCAATAATTGCCCCCACTCTTTATCTGTGCCTAAATCCAAACGCTTGCCTGTTTCCCACCTGACTACAACTTGGACGTCTTCAAGTCCAACATAAACAAACTCCTGATAAACCGCCCCCTTAAGTAAGACACTCTATCAAAACCCCCAATACTAAAGATTACTACAATACTATCTCATTGATTACTGTACACGCAAAAATCGTTATCCCTGTGTGGCCTTCGGGCCTTGATTAGTGGTGACCCCCATGTAAAAAAAAAACAGACAAAAAAACAAAAAAAACAAACAAACAAAAACCCAGCAAAACTATACACCGTAGAAATCCCTAGATTCCGAAAAACCGTTTACTCAGGTAGCTTCTTCCCTCGAACTGCTAGATTTTGGAATTCCCTCCCAGGCGCCTGTTTCCCTGACATGATGTGCCGTGTAAAAACTACTCAATTTATTCAGAAAGATTTTGGATGGAGTCATTTTTCAACTATGATTAAATGTCTGACAAATACAGATAAACAATCACACTTGTTTAGAAAACATGAACCAATTTATTGCTTCTAATTATTTAGATATCATAATAGTAGGTGAAATGATAAGTGTTTAGCATAAATAATTTATATTTGCAGCATTATATGTTGGTAGGCATATCTAATTGCCCTATTCATGAAGGCAAACCTGCTGCAGATGTCACAGGTGAAGGTTAGTGCGTCGTATTGATGATCTGTTGAATTTTGTTGACTGGCCTTGTTCGATGGACCTTAATAAATAATACAATAAAATGATTTCATTTTTTAGTAATATCTATTTTAAAGGCCGATTAAGGGATATTTAAAAAAAAAAAATTAAGCTTTTTTTATGCAAGTACCAAAATGTGATTATCGTATTTTATTGTACAAAACGGAATTGGTGTTTGGAAATGTGGTTAAAATACATTATAAATACATTTAAAAATATGAACTAATTTTGTAGGATAAGTTAAGATAACAAAAGAATAAAAAAAAATACAATCAAATTTTATTATGCTATCAGTTCAAAAAAGGACTACAATATTTTGGAATAGAGGAACCTCTTTAGGCCATGGCATTTCGAAACCAAACGCTTCTCATCAGAAGACATATTATACAGAGAAGAAATCTAAAAAATATTGCCTTTATGGAAAGAGGATCTGGAATATAGTTACCTTTTTTTCCTCAGGTAAGATGGTCAATATCTGGTAATTAGATTTTTGTCATTTATTTGTGTGTGTGTGTGTGTGCGTTTTGGAAAATACGTTTTATAGAATCTAACATATACAGAAAAAACAATTCCGCTATATTCCAAATTCCAAAGTTTTATATATATTACAGACAATTTTTATAAGTTATCGAAACCTCTGTAAATTTTTGTGGCTTGAGATGTCTCACTTGGCAAATTGGCTGTTTGGAGAAATGGAAAACTAGATGGCTCTGGTTGATAGTCAATTTGCATAAGTGGAGAAATGGGCAGCATATAAACGGTACTTTTTTTTTTTTAAGCTGGGCGAAGAGCGCAGAGAGTGAAACGACGGTTGGAAGAAGTGACGGTGAATTATTTTTGTGACGGTGAATTATTTTTGGACGTTGAAGAGCTCAACCTTTTGGAAGGAACAGCTGTGTCTTACATATTTTTTTTAAATTTCTTTTTTTTTCTACTTCACTATATATATATATATATATATATATATATATATATATATATATATATATATATATAAAGCCAAGTACGTCCAAGGATGGAATACTATTGCCATATCTGGGCAGGAGCTGCTAAAAACAGCCTATCCTGCCTTGACAGAGTACAAAATAGACTTCGTGGCTTAGTGGAGGATGCCCTTTTCTCTACCCTGCAACCTCTCGCCCACAGAAGCGACGTTGCGATCCTATTCTTGTTTTATCGTTATTTCCATCGCAGGTGATCGTCTGAACTCCAATCCCTGGTCCCCCCTCGCCAATCTTTCCCGAAAAACACCCGCTGAATCCACTGTGAAAAGTTTCCCCCACTCTTTATCTGTGCCTAAATCAAAACGTGGATTCCATGAAAAAAGCTTCTTTCTTAGAACAGCACGCCTGTGGAACTCTGTTCCGTCTGCCTGCTTCCCACCGGACTACAACTTGGATGTCTTCAAGTCTAACGTTAACAACTTCCTAATGAACCGCCACCTTAAGTAAACACTTCATCAAATCTCCACACTAACGTAATGTTCTTGCAATAAACCTTATCCCTGAGTGGCTTCCGGGCCTTGATAAGTGGCGATCACTGTGTAAAAAAAAAAATATATACACTTCAGAATAAAATTATCCAACAATCAGCTGGTATGGAAATCTGTGATTATAAGATTTACAAGATATTACTGACAGTAATATTCTATAAGTACTATCCCACCTAAATAAGAATTGCTCGATATACAAGATAGAGGAAATAAATCAAATTTTAGTCATTCAATGAATTTAAGAAATTTTCAACGTGAAATGTTTGAGCTTCATATCAAAGATTTTTATTATTCTATGTAAGACAAAGAATACATTAGAAATATTTTAACTATCATTAATGGTATACACCCTATTTGCTAAAGTCAGTGAGGCATTGAAAATCCTTATCAAAAATTGAATGAGTCATTAAAGTCATAAAGCAAGGAAAGTTAAAGAAAGAGATATAAAAGTTAACATCCAAAATTGCACGGTAAATATAGTTATTTGCTAATATTTTCTCCTCTGAAGAGATGATAGACATCGAAACTATATAGGATAAGGAGTTAAAGTATTTCTAATGTATTCTTTGTCTTCCACAGAATAATTAAAATCTTTTGATATGAAACTAAAACATTTCACGTCATACATTTTTAAATTCATTGAATCACTAAAATTATATATATATATATATATATATATATATATATATATATATATATATATGAGCAAACAGTTAATAAAACATGTTAAAAACACTTTGAAAAAGAGTTAAAACATATTTAATCTGAAAAGGAAACACTTGATAAGTGGATAGTCCTTAATCTGCAGAGTTTCGAAGAAATACTTTCCTTCTCATCAGAGTGTAGGAATTAGTAGAAATGCGGGATCGGATTTTGCATACAAAAGTATTTGATGAAACAACAAGTAAGTCAAAGATCTTACTTGATAACAAAAAGTGGAGCAGAGGGTATATGGTGAAGAAAAAGGTGATTACACCTGAATGGATAGTCTGGTGAAAGGTAAATAATCCAATGACGGTATAATCCAAAAATATAACTCCAAGAAAGTTTATTTAGTTTCCATTTGCGCAAGTAAAACCCAAGGAAATCACGTAATTGGAAGATGGTCCAAAATAATCCAAAAGGCCGAAATCCATATATATATATATATACACTTGTGCCCGATATTATTCATACCCCACCTTGAAAATTGAGTTTATTATGTGTAACTTTGTAAGAATTTATTGTTTACGTCCATATTGATACATATTCTTAATAAACCTCTTCTGGTCATTTTCGTCATTTTAAAATCTCGGGATACTTGTAATAAAAGAAATATACAGCTATTTATAAAATCTGCAATGTTCAAAAATGATCATACCCCCTTATTTTTTCAGTATTAATCGAATTTCTGACTGTTTGTTTCCTGTTTGATTCTTATTTTGAATGCTTTTATACAACCTTTGATTAATTTCATTTCGTTTTTTGCATTTTTCAGGAATTAAAATGATATCAACTGAAAACCAATAAAAGAATAAAAATTATTAGAATGGGGAAGAAAAAAGAGCTTAGTAATGATCTTAGGACTAAAATTGCGAATTCACATAAGGATGGTTTAGGTTACAAGTCAATTTCCAAGAAATTTGAGGTCCCTACAGCAACAGTACAGAGCATCATCAAAAAACTCCAGAGACACCACACAACAAACAACTTGATTGTTAGAGGAAGGAAAAGGAAACTGTCTGCTAGAGCCACCAGGAATATTGTAAGAAGTGTTAATGCAAATCCAACCACCACTACTAAGGACATTTTAGAAAATCTGGAGTCTTCTGGCATAAAAATATCAAGGCAAACATTGCAAAGGACTCTGCATGAAAATGGTCTGCAAGGAAGAAGACCAAGAAGGACTCCATTGCACACCGGAAAACACCTTGCAGCACGTCTAAAGTTTGCTAGGACCCATGTGAATTCTCCAGAGTCCGTTTTCTCAAGTATTTTGTGGACTGACGAAACAAAAATTGAATTGTTTGGCCATATGGATGCTTCTTACGTTTGGAGGAAGAAAGGAGAAGCTTACAACCCAAAGAACACCATACCCACGATGAAACATGGTGGTGGTAACCTAATGTTTTGGGGCTCCTTTTCGGCTAGTGGTCCAGGTAGTTTGGTCAAGATAGATGGAACCATGAAGAAGGAGCAATATTTGGAGATACTCCAGAAAAACATTAGACAGGATGCGGAGAATCTCCATTTAGGACCAAACTGGGTCCTTCAACAGGATACTGATCCAAAACATACTGCCAAAATAGTCAAGAAATGGTTTGAGGATAATCAAATTAATGTTTTGGAATGGCCTTGCCAGAGTCCCGACCTGAACCCTATCGAAAACCTCTGGCACATATTGAAAACTGAGGTTAAAAAGCGGAAACCTAGAAATTTGAGGGATTTGGAGAACTACTGCATTGAAGAATGGTCAAAAATCAGTGTTGATGCTTGTAAAAACCTTGTTGATAAATATCCAAAACGGTTACAGGCATTTATTAAGAATAAAGGGCATGCTATTGACTATTAGTAAGAGAGGTATGAATAATTTTGAACTAGTGCCATTATTGTTTTTCTTTGTATAATGTTTCAAACTTGCATAATTTATTTATTTGTTGAGTTTAAATTAAATGCTTATGCTTGATTTATTGTCTGAAATCCCTTTAATATTGTCTACCTTCTGGTTTGAGCAATATTCTTATAGAAATCTCAAAGATCCGAGGGGTATGAATAATATCGGGCACAAGTGTATATATATATATATATATATATATATATATATATATATATATATATATATATGTATGTGTGTGTGTGTGTGTGTGTGTGTTTAAATATGATTTTTAAAATAATATTTCACTTTTATATACTAATCCTTAATTTATGAAGCTTACTGTAATTACAGAGTATATAACAAACAAATAATAAAAGATAAAATTAAAGGTAATTGCTACTTCTCTTCCATTTACTTATATTTTTGATGGATTGATAGGCGTTATTTCTTCTGAGTAGTAAAGGGAAACATAGATTCATTTCATTGATATAATAATTTATGCTACGAAACAGTCATTGTCACAAATTTCAGATGTCATAATAATAATAGGAATAAATTGTAAGATTCTCAAAATCATGAAATTTGGAGCATATAAATAAAGGAGGAGCGTATTATATATATCTCTATCTATCTATCTATCTATCTATCTATCTCTCTATATATATATCACATATATTTATATATATGTATATATATATATATGTATATATATGTACATATATATAAACTAAAAAAAAAAACAAACCCTCAAGAAACTAGATATCCAGGCTAAATAGAGCACACACAAAGGAACAGGTCAACCAGAGGTCAAATAGGCGTTTGTCCGCTAAGTATATGTTCATTGGCTGATAGGAAGGGCGCGGTGGATACTAGAAAGCTGATTGGCTAACTAAAATCTCAATAGAAGGTGCGTATATAAAAACGACAGACAACCACACAATTCGCGCATAAGCCTGAAGAATCCTAGAGTCAGATGAAATGCGGAATATTCAGTGTAGCTTAATCGCCATATATATTTTATAACTTACTATATATATATATATATATATATATATATATATATATATATATATATATATATATAATACGCTCATCCTTTATTAGAACTCGATAAAACTCCCCCGGCATAATCTATAATTTTATTTGATCTATTTCGTTCCTAATGAATCCCACGCTAAACGCCGCATCCCCACTATGTTACCTAGCATCTTCTCTACTCTTCTGATTAGAAGCAGTAGGCTTCGAAATGCCTTGGCATAAAGAGTTCCTCCTTTCCCCCAACTAATTGTTTCTATTCCCTTATTGAATAAATGAACCAATCTATATCCACCAATATATAATTTTGTGACTTCATTTCTCATTCCTATTGTTCTCCTATATAAGCTCCAATGAACTTGTTGAGCTTTATATTGTCCAGATAAGTCTCCTCTTATAGAAATGAGCTCACTCTTTTCCTCTAACGCACTAAGCTATATATATATATATATATATATATATATATATATATATATATATATATATATATATATATATATATATAATTTATATATATATATATAATAGCAGTTCGGCCCAGCTTTGCCCGAAGTGTAAATTCACTTTATGTAAGATTTCAGATATTTAGATTGTAATTTCCTAGAGACCGCAGAGGTAAATTTCTTAAACATTGACCCCAATTGTGACTCCTAAACATTTATTATTTTGATCTCAAATCAAAAGAAAAACCGTATCCATATCCAAGTTATCTACATCTAAAATTTAAAGTGTTTACACACAAAATTGACAGAGAGGTTTGGTAGAGTCTGCAAAGATCAACACTTTCAACTTTGACACTTGGCAGCGAAATTTTCTCCAAAAGATTTATTATGTAAAATTTCAAATGTTTAGACCCAAAATTGGCTGAATAGTTTTCTAGAGATCGCAAAAGACAATTCAGTTTTACTTGACCCCTTGGTAGTCAAATTTTCGGCTAATTAAGAAGCTTGCCCTATGTCTGAATACACTGCCTGTAAAATTTC
>NC_136504.1:108207139-108259639 GCF_053919585.1 Euprymna scolopes
GTACGTGTTCCATTTCAGATCAGGAGTAATGATTAGATCTATAGTTTCTCAAAAGACTCCAAGACGAGAGCCATTCATTTGAATTGGTGCCAGATGGTGATCAGAGTGTTGATGGTGTAAAGAGAGAAGCTTGGTTTTCGATGCGTTAAAATTAACTAGCCTCCCCTTTCCCAATTGAAGAACGTGCTAAAGATCAGAGGAGAGACAATCAGAGAGAACTTGGACATTTATTATCCTTAGAAATAGTGACAAATTAGAGGAATCAGATAAGGATGTTAATTAAGAGTATTAGAGAGTTTGTTACGAACCAGGTAAGCCGACATAACTATTTATGTAGAAAGGTAGACCATCCAAAATTACCACAAATATAAAGAATACGTACATAAACATAAATATTTACAAGTTGGTAAATCAACAACAACAACAACAACAACAACAACAAAAACAACAAAAACAACAACAAAAACAAAAACACACCTCCTGTCTCGAACATTACTGGACTGTTCCAGATGCACCTGCGTTACCTGTGATGTCACCTTTGTCTCCTCATCCCCATCCCTGCGTCTCAAAAACGCTCACACGCATCCACACACCTGATGATTCATAGTCTCCAAGGAAAATGGTTCCTCTAATCGCTAAAAATATTTTGCGGTGCCAACTCAAAAGAAATAAAAAAATGGGACAAAAATAACGAATTATATATAAAAACATTAAAAAATATATAAACAAATCCACCTGAACAAACAACATGCTCAACAGAAACATAAAAAAAGAAAAAAAAAATTTAGAAAAACAAAATATAAAAAACAGAGAAACGAATTCTCGCACGCGCAAGCGTGCATCTGCAATAGAAAGAGAGGGGAGGAGGGTGAGTGATAGTTGTAGTAGTGTTTGCAGTGCGAGAAGGAGGCAGCCGGAATAAGATTATGGAAAGTGGGTACAAGTGTGAGTGAGGTTGGAGTATGAAGATAAGAGATTAATGGGAGTAGGAGGAGAACAGAAAATTGTAAAAAAACTAAAAAAAAAAATATATATATAACAAAAAGAAGAAAGCGTTAATAGTTTCTATTTGGAAATATGACCGGGGGCTAATCCTAAATGAAATATTTTTCCCCATCTGAAGAAAAATAAATAAATAAATAAATAAATAAATAAATCTACAACAACAACAACAACAACAACAACAACAACAACAACAACAACAACAACAACAACAACAACAACAACAACAACAACAACAACAACAACAACAACAACAACAACAACAACAACAACAACAACAACAACAACAACAACAACAACAACAACAACAACAACAACAACAACAACAACAACAACAACAACAACAACAACAACAACAACAACAACAACAACAACAACAATAGTAGTAGTAGTAGTAGTAGTAATAATAATAATAATAATAATAAATAAATAAATAAACGAATAAAGATATAATACGCGATAGAGAGAAATTAATTGAAAACATAAAAAGGAAATTACATTAAAATGAAAAGAAGATAAAAAATATATATAAGGGGATAATTTAAGCGAGATTTAAGACGCTTAAAAAAGAGTAAGTTTGACAAACGAAGAAATAAAATAAAAAATATACGGTGGGGAAATATCTAGGATTGGTTACAATACAATGTATGAAGGAAATATGTTCGGTTCGGTTTACGGCATATCAACAATTTATTGCTTAATTCTTGATAAATTTATCAAATAGAAGCCTATAGTATCTATATATTAATACCGCAGTTCCTTTAACGTATGTACTTCCGTACATACGTGTGTCACGGTTTCCAGATTATGAATTATTCGATTGATAGATACTATTTATTAAAAAAGAAAAACAGAACATAATAACATACTACGAACATTAAATTGATATATATATATATATATATTTTTTTTTTTATTACATTTTCACCCCAAACAAGGCAAATTGCCACTTTGGTGTAGGGGGCTACTATCAGGGGCAACAACTACTGGGGTACTATGTAGGGATTTGGGCAGCAAGGTGTCGGTTCACGTTACACTTGAACTTCTGCACGTCAGTACTGTTGGGGAAGCAGGGACCTGGAATGGAATTCCAGAGTCTTGCGGTTCTGGGGAAGAAACTATTGGAGTAAAAAGATCTTTTACATCTAGGGACCTCTACAGTGTGGGGGTGGGATCTAGTAGCCTGTCGGGTTTGTCGAGGGTGCTCGCGTCGTGGGGGCACAAGTGATTGCAGTTCATCAGAGCATTCACCACTAAAATACTTGTAGAACAGGCAGAGGGATGCAACATTTCGTCGATGGGACAGAGGCTGAAGCTTAGATGCCAGTTCAGGGCCTATCAGATTTGCGACTCTCTTTTGAACCTTGTCAAGGAGCGAGAGACTAGTAGCAGATGCACCAGCCCAGATGTGGCAGCAATACTCCATACATGGGCGAATGGTGGCCTTATAGAGGTACAGAATACTTTCGGGTGTTAGTAGTTTTCTAGCACGGTATAGAGAGCCTACCTTTCTTGCAGCGGCCCTGGCAATGCCTTCAATGTAATTGTTCCAACTCATGTTTCCTGTGAACGTTAGGCCAAGGAGTAGATATATTTATGTTCGTGGCATGTTATCATTTTTTATCCTCCTTTTTAATTGTTATGTTTGACGTTCATCTTCGTCGCCAACTGTTATGTTTGCAGGTTGAACCAAATAACGTATAAGGCAATACAAATGAAGACTCAACAAACAAAGGTAGATCAATAAGAAGTGTACTAGAAAAAGTATATTCACAGTATATTTACATAATGATTGTCAGGTAAGAGAGTCTTGGCTGGAGAACATATCTGCTCTCGGCTCGGCCTTCGGTGGCTTCTGGTTAACACACACTAAGACTAACCGAGTCTTGCTATTTATGTGTAATATTATCCACATATGTAAATGAGTGGGTTCCACCACAACAATTATAATATTAGGTTATCGACATTTGTTATGTAAATAAAAACAAAACTACAGCTCTTTTGCTTTCTTTTTTCACCAGTATCTTACAAATTTTATTTGTATATTTTATTGCAAGTTGCAATAGTTATGAAAGAGTAAAAAAAAGCAGTTCATAATATTAGGTAAAAATGTATATATATATATATATATATATTATAATATTAGATAAAATTATTATATATTATTGTTATGTTTGACGTTCATCTTCGTCGCCAACTGTTATGTTTGCAGGTTGAACCAAATAACGTATAAGGCAATACAAATGAAGACTCAACAAAACAAAGGTAGATCAATAAGAAGTGTACTAGAAAAAGTATATTCACAGTATATTTACATAATGATTGTCAGGTAAGAGAGTCTTGGCTGGAGAACATATCTTCGGTGGCTTCTGGTTAACACACACTCTCAGATTAATCAGTTCATATGCGTGTCACATTGGTACAGTGGTAACGTCACCAGCTTTGAATGCTGCAATTTTGTTTTTGATTCTAGCTGATGCCAACTAAATACTTTTATTTTATTTATTTATTTTCTTTTTTTGAAATCGCGACTCTATAATAATATATATGAAATCTGGACATATTAAAATATCATATTTAAGCGTATTTTAGTACCGGCTAAAGCCGCCCCCCACACACACACCGCTATTATAATATAGAAAACTGAAAATCTTGTTCCTAATCTAATACCATAGTACCTTTAACGTACGTATGTCTGTCACGGTGTCCAGATTATGAATTATTCGATTGGTAGATGCTATTTATTAAAAAAGAAAAATAGAACATAATAACATACTACGAACATTAAATTGATATATAGATATATCTATGTTCGTAGCATGTTATCATTTTTTATCATCCTTTCTAATAAATAGGATCTCCCGATCACCGTAGACGCAGTGTAAAAAGAAATACATAATAAATAATAAATTTAAAAAAAAGGTGGTTTAAGGCGGTACGTGAAACTAAAATATACCTTTCTTGGTCTTCTGGTTAGGATCCAAGAGTAGTACCTGTTCTGTCTAATGATAGTATAATGATATCGTGAGGTTTCCGTTAATGCCTGGCGTTCCTATAAGGATAGTGAATATAAACCGTAATAATCAGATATATTCTGAGACTACATTAATCAGATTACTTACATAAATACTTTTACAGTTTTCACAAAAGGGCTACAATAATATCGTGCGGTCTCCATTCGTGCTGAATGCTCACAGAATGCCCAGCATATATATATATATATATATATATATATATATATATATATATATATATATATATATATATATATATATATATATAACTACTTCATTTACTCACATAAAATTAATATACGAAAGTATAAATTTATGTGCAAACTTTAAGTATTTACTTCAAAAGTGCTCATAGTAAGTATAAATATATATAAATATATATCTTTAAATATATATATGTATATATATATACATATATATTTAAATATATATATCCATATATATTTAAATATATATATATTTATATATATATATTTATATATATATTTATATATAAATAAATAAATAAATGAATAAATATATATATATATATATATATATATATATATATATATATATATATGAAAGACGCCGCTGCGTAATTTTCACAGGTCCCGCTAGTTATTTTAATTATTCGGCCTACTGCTCTAATCTTGATTGATACGTTTACAATGTTTTTGTCGATGTAACCTCCGATCTTCTTCAAATACATCTTGTCGCACACGGGGAATCTTTCTGTGTAACTCTGGAATCTGCAAAGAGTTTTTCAACGGAATCCTTTATTTAATCCACCGGGTATGGGGTTCTCCTCCGTCAAACGTGACCGGATAGAAATCCTCAGCAATTCTCAGTTGTATTCCGGATATCGCCCGCACTGTGGGTTTATTCTTCAACACCAAAAACAGTATGATTTATAACTGAATTTCACCAAGTACATTTTCCGTTGTTCCATGGTTTCGTGTAAGATTGCGATCAGGAGACAAAGGTTAGAGCTGGGTTAACAGTTCAAGAACTATTACATTGGAAACATTTTTTCTTTGATCTTGTCTGATATGAAAAGACGTTGGTGTTAATATTTGTATAATTATTAAATGTTGGGGATATAAATTTGGAATTGTATTGTCTTATATTTTCTATATCATAACATCTATACACGCAATACTTTCGGCGTTATCAACCGCAATAAATAATGAACTGGGATAAATGACTAAAACTACCACCACCCAATAGGAACCATAAGGGAGAAGACAAAGGGGAGGAGGGAGGTAGAGGATTGCTTATTGCTCGCTTTTTGGCTCTATCTCTTTCGCCCAACCTGATTCTTTTGATTTTTTCTTTTGTTCCCTTGACCTTTTTCTCTCTTTCTCTCATCCCTTTCTTTCTTTCTTTCTCTCTCTTTTTCTATCTATCTATCTATCTATCTATCTATCTATCTATCTATCTCCTGCCTTTTTCTCTCGCCTTTATTTTGCATTTTTTTTTACACTTTCCGTGATATTATCTGCTATTATAAAAACGGACTTTTTCTGTGTCTGCATGTCTGTGAGTTCGTTCGGTATGGATTCGGAAACGGCTGAGGCAATATTTATGAAATTTCACGAAAATTTACTTTATGTGTCTGGCAATGTTCTTAGCAAGGTTTTGTATTTATATGTCTTCGTTAAGTGTTGATAACCGATTGTCGAAATAATCGGATGAAAAAAGGAACAGGCAATTTTAACCAAAGTAAACACCTTACACGGCCTAACATCATAAGTGGATTTGAGAAGGTTTATTACTACACAAGCCCAATTGCTAAACATATAAAATGAACAGTGATTTTTTTATATGACATGAGTGCGTTCAAAATGAATGTTTCTGTTTAAAAGACAATTGCATCATGATACTTGACTTTTTTATTTTAAACTTTTATTCAAGCAATCATATAGAAAATATAATTTATAAAACTACACTAAGTTCTCTACAGTACACTGTACACTGGGTGAGGCGTGTGAAGTTTCTTCCGAGTGCACTGCGACGGGTCCCTTACTAGAGCAGGCAATCAATGATTTGACTGAAAAATAGGCGATTTTACTGATTTCGATGATAATAAAAATATGAGACCGTGAATCATTCAATGATCATCATTCAATTCCGGACAACGTTGGGGTTTTCTGCTAGTCTATGTATTAATACGAAAGCGTGTGTGTTATTTTGTGTCACCGTTAGATCTTTTTTTCTTCCGAATGACTGTCGTTTAATTGTTATGACCTTCCATTTCATGTAATAAATAATTTTATCAAGAATTCTTCATAAGTTTTGGTTTTACTTTTGATTATAGTTGAAAGAACTCAAGTTATATATATATGTATATATATATATATATATATATATATATATACATTTCTTTTAATGATTTGGAATTTATTGCGATTTTTTCCAAGGAACTCTGCCTTTTGGATCATTTTGGACCATTTGGAACTTACCCATTGGATTGGAAATTTTTAATTCGACCGTTTTGGATTTTACCATTCTTTTTATCCTTCACCGGACTAATCCATTCCTGTGAAATCTTTTTATTATTTTTCTTTTGCCTCCTGTTCCCCTTACCTCACCCTTTTTTTAACCAAGTAAGATCTGTGACTTACTTGTGGTTTCATTAAATACTTTTACATGCAAAATCCGATCCCGCATTTTGCTAATTCCTGCCCTCTGATGAGAAGGAGAGTATTTCTTCGAAACTCCGCGGATTAAGGACTATCCACTTATCTTGTGCTTCCTTTTTTAAAATTAAATATGTTTTTAACTCTTTTTCAAGATGTCTTTTAACATGTTTTATTAATCATTTGTTCATATATATATATATATATATATATATATATATATATATATATATATATATATATATATGAACAATATGTGTGTGTGTGTGTGTGTTCTTCATAAGTTTTGGTTTCGGTTTCAAGTCAAGCCAATGCACCCAAGCCATATAAATATATATATTTTATTTTTAAAGATCGCAACTTTATTATATATAAGGATCGAAAGAAAATTGACTCGATAATAATATGTATGAAATCTGCATGAATTAAAATATCATATTTAAGCGTATTTTACGACCGGGCTACGTCGGGAGTCCCTGCTAGCTTAGATAAATACTTTTGCATTTTAACAAAAAAGCTACAAAAGGGAATTCAATTTACGCTGAACATCAACAGAATGCCAACATGAATATATATCATATAAAAGAGTCCGTCGTGGAATTTCCACAGGTCCCGCTAGTTGGTATTATTTGAACTAGGCTTCTTATCATGGGGATTGTTCTCTCTTGTTGCTCACTTTCTTGCTATCTCTACTCCCCCCTTCCCACCCGACTCTCTTGCTTTTCTCTTTTGCTCTCGTATTCTCTTTCTCACCATCTCGTGCTCCCCCCTCTCTCTCTCTCGCTCTCTTTTAGCAGTTTTTATATTTTTTCCATGATAATTTGTATTATGTAGATTAGTCGGATTACAGTTTGCGTCTTGGGAATTATTCTTACAAGGCCGAAACCATTGTTAGAGTTGACCTTATTCACGTATATTTTGTCAGAGTCAAGAATCTATAGAGATTTTGAACGTAACCCTTTATTTAATCCACGGAATGACCCGTGGCATAACATATACAATTGTTAACTAATAATAAATTCTAAATGGCAGGTGGTTGAAGGAATTACGTTGTTAATTTAGATCCGTTGATGACGTTTGATGCCTCGCGACATGCTATATATATATATATATATATATATATATATACATATATATATATATATATATATACATATATATATATACATATATATATATTAAATTTATTTATACAAACATTGATGGTTACATATGTGCATACATGTTTCTGTAATCACCCGTTGTTGGGGAGATTACGTCTTCAGGCCAAGAATTACACTTGAAAAGAGTTTTCAATGGTAATTCTTGGCCTGAAGACGTAATCTCCCCAGTAACTGGTGAGTACAGAAACATGCATGCACATATGTAGCCATCAATGTTTGTATAAATAAATTATGTAGCCATCAATGTTTGTATAAATAAATTTAATATACCTGCTCTGTTTACTCATTGATCACTTTTTGGTAGACACATGTTGTTTCATTGGATGTACTTCTAGGAAAGTAAACTCTGCTGCCATCCCAAACAAATTCCGAGAAAAAGTCACACCACAAGACACAGAGGAGCAGAAGAAAAAAAAAGCCCTAAACATATCAAAACTACAAGCTGAAATCGAAATACAGGAGGACAGAAAGACACACCTCACAGAGGAATACACAAAAATCGACGATAAAATACTCACCGAAACCAGAAAACTATGCTGCAAGGAGACACACCAATTCCTTATTGGACTTTAGGAGTCTGAATGCAGAGAGGAGGAGGAGGAAAAATCCAAAAGAATTATCAAAAGGAAGATAACCTGGCTGAAAAATCTACCAGAAAAAGAAAAAAACGAACAAGTACCGAACATGACCAGTCAAACCTACCAAAAACCGAAACATACCCGATTTCAACAGCTGGAGAGATTTCGAAACAAAGGTAAGAAACGAGACACACATCACTCACAAACATACCCACACAACAGACCCAAACACACACAACGAAACGACCGGAACATATTCATACCATACACCCATCCCCACCAACAAGCTCAACCAAAACTCCCATCAAGAACACGATACATCCACACAAGAACACAGGCACAATACAAACACAAATACTACTACCAAAATTCTCCAAGAAACAACATATCAACAACCGACAACCCACCACCACATGACAATACTAAACAATACAACCTTCCACAACAATACGAAAATAGTTACTACCAACCACGTCACCCAATCCAGTCAAGAACCAACTATCTCTTACCCCACCCCACCCACACAAACCACCAAAGAATCCCCCTACTTAATAACCCCCACCGAAACAACCCAATTGAACTAAACCACCCCTATAGATACCACCCAACACAAAACAGTCCTTACAACACCCACCCCCAGTACCCACAGTATAAAACCGACCCCCAAAATACCCCCCACACAAACACAACCAATCCGAATACCCCAGGTACCATCATAACCCATACATCCCCACAAAACGACACAACCAACCTCCCAACCGGAACAACGAAACTAACGACCCTCACAATCATTTTTTAGGAATCCCTCACAAAATGACAACACTAGATTAGACAAAAAAAAACCCAAAGTCATTAATCTATCTACAGAGATACTTACAAAGGACGAGATTGACGTACTAAAACTAGGCCTCAAATTCTGCCCAACTCCCAAAAGTAACATAGCAGAGTTAAAGAAAGACCTTAAAGAATTTGAACGCAAATTTAGACTCATAGATATACTTAATGACAGTGATAACACAACAGACGACTCTCTAGTGAAACACAAATCAACATACTTCCCCAACAAACATAACAACACAAAAGAATTAAATACTTTCTTTGAAAGGCTCTGGAACCTCAACCCCCAACAAAAAGAAAACCCCACCAGTTATCTAACACGAAAACAAAAATCAAGCACTTAAAAAAATCCGACACAATAACAACTTAGTTATAACGGAAGCAGACAAAGGTAGTGCAGTGGTTATCATGAATAAGAACTTCTATAAAACAAAAATTTTAGAATCACTAGGGAACGAAAATTATTACAAACCAATTAGCTCTAACATAGACGACACAGCCATATCTAAAATAACAAAACTCTGCACAACATACAATAGTACATTAACTAAAAAAGAAAAAAATACTTCCTTACACACTTCACAACAAAAACAAACATCTTCTATGGGCTACCCAAAATACACAAATCTAACGAGGTAAAACATGCCATCAACATACAAAAGTCGGAATACATAAGCACCCCAAACCCCAACGACCTAACATTCAGACCCATAGTAGCAGGACCATCATGCCCAGAAAGCAGACTTAGCAACCTAATAGATATACTATTACAGCCCTTCACCAATCTAGTCAGAAGTTTTGTAAGAGATAACACACACTTCCTTGGCTCCCTACCACAGACAGTAGACGATGGGACAATACTAGCCACATTCGATGTTAGCAGCCTATATAGCAATATCCCACACAACCTAGGAAAAGAAGCTATCTCATATTGGATTGACAAACATACACAGATTTTACACCCCAGATTCAATATACAATTCATGATTGATAGCATCGACATAATCCTCAATAACAACTCCTTCCAATTCAATAAAGACAACTACATCCAAATACTAGGCACAGCAATGGGTACTAAAATGGCACCGACATATGCTACCCTTACGCTCGCCTTCCTAGAAGAGACCCTTTATGAAAGGATAGAGCAAAAGTACGGGCACAATATAAAAACACTCTTCAGAAAATCTTGGAAAAGATACCTAGACGACTGCTTTATCCTCTGGAGAACCACATGGGGGGATATCAGAGAACTCCACATTTTGCTACAAAATCTACACCCCAAAATACACTTCACACTAGAACAAAGCCCCACAGAACTACCTTTCCTAGACATCCCAGTAACAATAAAAAGCAACAACATAATCACAGACATCTACCACAAACCCACAGACACTCAACAATAACTCCACTTCAAAAGCCACCATCCTAAAAACTGTCTAAAATCAATACCCTACTCTCTAGCACGTAGAGTCTGCACCATAGTAACAGACAGACACCTCCGTTCGACTTGATTGAATGAACTACAAATAACACTGCGGAAAAGAGGATATCCACTACCACTAATACAGAAAATGGCTGAAAAAATTCCAATAGACCAACTAAGAATCCCCAAAGAACACAACAAAGAACAAATTCTAGCATACGTCTCTACACACAATACAAACAACCCAGAACTATTCACACAGATAACAAAAAACCTTATCCTCCTCAATCAGAACGACAAACTAAACAACATACTTAAAACAACAAAAATAATAAAAAGCAAACGCCAACCCAAAAACTTAAAACACTTCCTAACTTCCTCAAAACTCGTCCCACACACTACAAAAGGAGTTACAATATGCAACAAACCGCGATGTGGAGTATGTGACATAATAATAGAAGGAAACGCTTACACATTCAAAAACCCAGCACAAACATTCAAAATAAAAAAGGATCTAAATTGCACCTCCAGAAATGTAGTATATGCACTAAGATGCACAGCATGCAACAAATCCTACATAGGCGCCACCAAATATTTCAGCAATAGAGTTGCCTTACATAAGAGCAACATCAAAATTGCAGATAACAGACACCTCTATGTTTCAAAACACGTACACACATGCAGTGGAAACAGCTTCAAAATAATGCCAATCTTCCAAACAGACAATTATTTTTATTTTATTTACTTACACAGGACAAAAACTTCATAAAAAGATTCACTCCTGAACTAAACAGAGCCTAATATCAACACACAAAAACATGAAATGCAAGGCACACTCGCATGCATATCCATATACATATAAACACCCACACATAAATCAGAACCGACACATTAAAACACACACACGCGCGCATACAACCACACACAGACTTAACACCCCTATCTCTAATACAATACACTGAAAAATACCAACGCTACTCAACTTCGTAACCAACAACACTAGGAAAAACCTAGAACCATAGTATAATATCTGTTCCAACACCTCGCCCCCCTTCAGTCAGTGTAGGAGAAATCTCTCATGACTTAGACAACTATCATCCCTTCTATCATCCCCCTCCCATACCTATACCCCTCCAATTGGCCCCTCCCCTCTGGGGAACGAGATCTTCCCCACACTAGGAACCGATCTTGAGTCTGACCATACCCACATGGGGAGACAAATAAATAGAAACATTAAAACATCCCCTATACATATTTTCAAATACACCCCTCTATCTAAACAAACATAATATAAAGAATACCCGAACATTCTTAGACTGAAACTAAAAATACTAAAATCTAAGCATCTAAAAAATAAATATCAAAATAGAATGAAAGCACACCTACCCTTATTTCAGAAGAGCTGGTTCACCCCCCTCCTCACACATACACATTAGTAACGATCTTGGATCACAGTCACCTTCCTAGGGAAGCAAATAACTTCATAATACTATAAAACAGTGCACACATTCTTCAAACCAATAAAAGAAAACACACACACACATCCTACCCCAAAGGAAAATAAAAAAAAAAACAGAAGCAGAAAGAGAGAGTGAGAGAGAGAAACACTACACATGAGTGACCACAGCCCAATAAAAGAGTAATAAAAATTGAACATACCAATGAATAGTAGACGTTTCAAATGAACTACGAAAATGCTATTTTTACATGTCCAACACATTTTGAAAAGAATTTCTAAAGATGACGCTTCACAGAACGTCTAAAACGCGTTAAAAACGATTTCAATGATTTAAAAACATTTTTACAATGATCTAAACATAATTCTCAATGAAAAACCAAGACACAGAATAATAAAATAATGTTAAAAAATACACGTTGTTTGTGACTACCCTCTTATTTACATATATATATATATATATATTTATATATATATATATATATATATATATATATATATATGTACACACGCACATATATATATAAATAAATATATGTATATATATATATATATATATATATATATATATATATATATATATATATATATATATAGCAAGTTATAAAATGTATATGGCGATTAAGCTACACTGAATATTCTGCGTTTCATCCACTCTAGGACTCTTCAGGCTTATACGCATAAGCCTGAAGAGTCCTAGATTGGATAAAACGCGAAATATTCAGTGTAGCTTAATCGCCATATACATTTTATAACTTACTAACTAGCTCTACCTACGTATTGAGCACTTTTGAAGTAAATACTTAAAGTTCACGCATAAATCTATACTTTCGTATATCAATTTCATGTGAGTAAATTAAGTAGTAATATATATATATATATATATTTATAAACGTGAAAATATGTGTGAAGACAATTCTCAAGCTATATACTCAATGTACATTTTATTTGAACTGTGGTATATAGGATATTCAGACATGTTAAAAGCTTTTTAATTTGTTTTCATCTGAAAAAAGGGCTGGAAAGGGGTCAAAAGTTAAAAAATCTACTGTTATATATTGGTATCATAGAGTTCTTCATATCATCGAGGAGCACCATTTAAATCATTGAGGGGCACTTTTTTACGTTTGGGATATACACTGTATAACATCAAAAGATTCACTGTGCGTATGATTGTCTCTAATATAAATGGTTGTGTGTTTGATTATCATAAAGGGAATCGTGTGTGTGACATGTAATTTCTGAACCTTCCTCTGCTTCTTCAAAACGGATCATCTGGAAATTTCTCATCCTGGAGGGAGACTTGATACCTGTTTGACGAAGATTTATAACTCCAAGACGATGAATCGGTTTTATATTTTTTTATTTCACTTTCCCCAGAGGTCCTGCAGGAGGTGGAAGTGAAATCTGCTTGTGTGGGTTCTTCTTCACACACGTCAGCGTTCGTCTCCCCCCTCCCCAGTTAAGAGGGGGAGACAACGGAAAAAACGTCCGTCTTCTTCAAAGCCCAAATCAAATCTCACCGATCTGCTGATCACGTCATACATACGTAATTTGGTCAGCTGACCTTCGGTTCTGGTAAACGTGTCTACCTCCACGTTTACTCTCCTCTCTCTCTCTCTCTCTCTGTAACACTACGTGGAGGGGGTCATCGGATTTTAATCTATTTGTCAACTATTTCACTAATGCGCAAGCGCGAATCGTCCGAATGAAAGATTACTGATCCTATTAAGTAGGCTTGAAAACACTTTTCCTCTCCAGCTGGCCTAATGGTTATCGTACTTGACTCAGTGCCGGTAGGTTTAGATTTCGATTTTAGCTCGAATATTTTTTATTTACAGGAAATAAACAGACTAGAAAAAAATAATACACATGTCTCTGTTTCTTTTCTGTTATTTTTTCTGCATCTTTTTAAAGGAATTAAATGCTACGTTTAATAACATATTCAGTTTTTTTTAAAAGGAATTCAATGTATCGTTTTATAACTACGGTATTTCTGTTTATAATAAATAAGAATTCGGCATTAATTAAAGCATGACACTTACGCTTATTGTATGACCGGGCAACACAAGGCGGCTTGCTGGTATTTATTTAACCCCTCCCCCTAAAAAATGACAAGTGAATTTGTTAATAAATGATGAAATCATTTTAACATTTAATAACATTTTTTTTCATAGTCATCACCATTTATCAAGGCCAAGAGGCCACTCGAGGATAAGGGTTAAAGAGTGTACAGTAGAAATTGGAGAATATAGTAATCATTAGTAATGGAAATTCGGTAAATTTGATAACTTATATGGAACGGCTCATCAAAGACTTATTTTCGTTAGACTTAAAGACAGCCATATTGTAGTCAGCTGGAAAGCAGGAAAACGGAAGACAATTCTATAGGCGCCCAATTCTAAGAAAGAAGCTTTGTTCATGGACTCGACGTTTAGGTTTAGGCACGCGTAAAGAGTGGGGGAAATTGTTGATAGTCTTTTCTGCTAGACGGGTGTTTCTTGTGAAAGGGGGGACCATATATTAGAGCTCAGTCGTGAACTTGCCATGAAAACAACGATAAAGCAGAGAAAAACTCGCAACATCTCTTCTGTCAGAAAGAGGTTACAGGGAAGAGAAAAGGACACCCCTTACAAGGCTACGAGATCTATGTTGAACTCTATCATGGCAGGATAAGTCCTTTCTGGCAGCACCTGCCCAGATGTGGCAACAGTACTCCATCTTTGGACGTACCTGGCTGATTATATAGATAGAGAATTGCATCAGCTGTGAGATATCTACTGGATGGATAGAAAGATCCCACCATTTTTCCAACGGGCTTGGCAACGGATTTAATGTATGTGTTCCATTTAAGATCAGGAGTAAAGATCAAGCCCAGAAGCTTGTCAAAACATTAGGCCTCCCCAAGACGAGAGCCATTAATTTCAATTGATGCCAGACGGGGATCAGAGCGTTTTCAAATAATTATAATTTACCTATAAAAATATCTCCAATATGTGTGTGTGTGTGTGTGTATGTGTGTGTGTGTGACAATTGTGTACTCAAATGGAAGATCATTCAACATGTATCTGAAAACAATCAAGAGTTTTATCGTTCTTAGACATCTGCATGAAGAAAATTCACAAATATATCTGGATCTTTTAATATTTTTTACTTGAATTCTAACCGAAGGAAGCACATTACCACGTGGATGTAATCGGCTTATGTCACGTGCAACGTAAGAAAAACAAACATTTCCCTCTTACCAAATTCTTTTTAGTGTTTTGTTTAACTATTATAGCCTTAACTTGACTTACGGTGGTTCGATAATGAGTTCATCTGTTATCATATATATAAAAATGGTATTGTTTGTCTGTGTGCGGACCGGTATCTACTAAATTCTGTAAATTTATGGTCTACAGACTGTAAACTTGATGTATAGGGAATTTGGGCCTGTAAAGCAAATAGATTTTATTTTTAACCGGTACAAATATCTGCGAAGGGATAAAAATCGTAAAAAAAAAATTAAAACTTGATAGGCATAAGTCGACTCAAAGTGTTTTTTGTACGTATGCGCAACTATTCGTTTATAGGTTAAACAACGTTATTTTGTAAAATATTTAGATGGTAACAAGTACTGTTGGTAAGTCACATATTTTGGTTTTTCTATTCTAGCTGCTAGTAGCAAAGTCATTTAGAAAAACACTTTTGAAATCATTACTATATTTTGGGAACGATTCAATAACCATTGCAGCATTGGCTCAATAATAATAATTTAAAAAAAATCATACATTCAATTTCATAAACAAATAAAGTAAGAATATTTATCTTTTGAAAAATATACATTTACTGATTTCATTTTCTTACCATTATGAAAAAACTGCAAAAATTGACATGCAACGTTTCTTGGCCTTTTGGCCAAGGATCAAAGTGTAGTATCTGTTCCGGCAGATACTGCAAGATATGACTAGCTATGACTAGCAAAGACCAGATGTGGGGGCAACCCCACATGCCTGACCATTAACCAGCTCCCATTTCCCACCTCTCGGGAGCTGGTCCCCTTTTTCCCTTCCCCTCCCTTCACTCCTCATATTAAAAATCGGCCTTGTGCCTAATTTGCTCGGTGGAGGAGCAAATAAATACCATCTGTTCTTCAGATGCTTCACTTCCATTTCTTGTTTTCTTTCGGTGGAAGAGAAATCCTTCACGACTGAGACAATTTTTATTTTTGTACATTTTCTCCACGTTAAAAAACGACCCTGGTGTCTAACTCTGTCCCGTGGGGAGGCATAGTAAATAGGTAGATGCGTGGGATCCTTCTATCGATCCAGTAGATATCCCACTGCTGATGCAATTCTCTATCTATATAATGAGCCAGGTACGTCCAAAGATGGAGTACTGTTGCCACATCTGGGCAGGAGCTGCTAGAAAGGACTTATCCTGCCTTGATAGAGTTCAAAATAGACTTTGTAGCCTCGTAAGGGATGTCCTTTTCTCTTCCCTGCAACCTTTTTCTGACAGAAGAGATGTTTTGAGTTTGTCTCTGCTTTATCGTTATTTTCATGACAATTATCAGGTTATCAAAAAAAGATTGTGATATAGTTATTACTAACTTATTTACAAGCCACTTTAATCATATAATAATTCCTAGACAAAGCGATGCCATACTATAGTTCTATTTCTCGTAATAATGTATTTCAAGCCATCCATCCATCCAGCGCGGCCGTAGCCGAGATTGAACTCACTAAACGATTTTGTAGTGCAATTCGAATCTTATCGGTAGCTGAATACTTGATGCTTCGCCAGGGCTATCAAAGGTATTATTTATCCTGACGCCATCATTAGATGGGTTGTCTACCACGGCTTAAAAGTGTCCGATCAATCCTCGAGAGAAGGGTAGACCGCGACAGTTTCTCAAGCATGGTATTTTACCTCGCGATACATACAACGCCTCGCCTTCCCCAATGGTCATCCATTTGTACTGGCCAGGAGAAAAGTTGCTTAACTTCGGTGATCTGGTGAGAACCAGTGTGTCAACGTGATTGTTCCGCGTGTGTGAGTGTGTGTGTTCATGTATATATATATATATATATATATATATATATATATATATATATATATATATATATTATTATTATTATTATTATTATTATTTTTATTATTGTTATTATTATTGTTATTATTATTATTATTGTTATTATTATTATTATTGTTATTATTATTATTGTTATTATTATTATTATTATTGTTATTATTATTATTATCATTATTATTGTTATTATTATTATTATTGTTATTATTATTATTATTATTGTTATTATTGTTGTTATTATTATTATTATTATTGTTATTATTATTATTGTTATTATTATTATTATTATTGTTTTTATTATTATTATTGTTATTATTGTTATTATTATTATTATTATTGTTATTATTATTATTATTATTGTTATTATTATTATTGTACTTATTATTATTGTTATTATTATTATTATTATTATTGGTATTATTATTATCATTATTATTATTGTTGTTGTTGTTGTTGTTATTATTATTATTAGTAGTAGTAGTATTAGTAGTAGTAGTATTTCTGTCATTCTCGGTCAACTATTTCTGCTATTTCAAATAGATTTTCCTGCAAAAATCAATCGAAATGTATTACTCTCGTCTTGGGGAGGCTCCATGTTTTCACAAGCGTCTAGGTCTGACCTTTACTCCAGATCTGAAATGGAATACGTGCATCAAATCCGTTGACACGGCTGCTGTAAAAATGGTGGAATCGTTCTACCGCTCCAGTTGATGTCTCACTACTGATGCAATTCTCTACCTGTATAAGAACCAAGTACATTCAAGGATGGAGTATTGTTGCCGCATCTGAGCAGGAGCTGCTAGAAGTAGCTTATCCTGCCTTGACGGAGTTCAAAATTAACTTCATAGTCTAGTAGAGGATGCCCTTTTCTCTTCCCTGCAACCTCTTTCCCACAGAAGATACGTTGCGAGCCTGTCTCTGTTTTATCGTTATTTTAATGGCAAATGCTTATCTGAGTTTCAATTCATATTCCTTTTGTCCTGACTTTCACGATAAACACTCGTCTATCTGAAACCACTATAAATAATTTTCAACACTCTTTATCTGTGCCTAATTATTAATATAGATTCCATGAACAAATTTCTTTCTTAAAACTGCACGCCTGTGGAACTTTGTTCCGTTTTCTTACGTTCCAACTGACTACAATATGGTTGTCTTCAAGTCCAACGTAAACAAATTCTTATTGAGCCATCCACTTAAGTAATACAATTTACCAAATTTACACTACTAACGATTACTACGACATGTTCTCTTTGACAACTGTACACTCATTAACTTTTATTCTCGAGTGGCCTCCGGGCCTTGATAATTGGTGACTAATTTGCAAAACAAAAATATATCTTGTAACGATGTTATTATTCTTAAAATAAACCAAACATTTTGTGTAAAGATTCGCACAGGAAAGAAAACTTTTACACCAAACTTTTTGGAGGTGAAAAAAAAGTTATGTATTCTGTTCGATTTCACACGCAAGTCGCCGACCCGTATTCACCACACGGCATCATGTGTTCTCTCTTTATCCTTTCCTGGTCAGTAATTTGGTTTTTAGCTAGAACCAGCTGTTGGGTTGCAGTAAATCTCGCTTCGAATAGATGGAGGTGAAGATATCGTATAATTGTCAACCATTCCTTTCGAATCGCCTCGTGTTTATTTTTCTTTTTTCTTTTCTGCCTTTCTTCCTTTTCGATCTTAATGCCTATATATAAATTTCATTCTCTGGCTTAGCGCTCATGCTTAAATGCTGACAGAACATTAACTCGGCACGTGAATCGTCAATATGCATACGTTTTTAAATGAATACACTGCAAATAAATGTTATCACTATTGCACTGATATTGGAATCGTTCACTAAATTATATTTAACATTTTTATATTAATTCATATTAAATATATTATCACTAACTTTCTTTTTAATTTAATGAATTTATAGAAATAAGTTTACGATAATCATTAATTTATGAATATTATCGTCATAGAATATATACATATAAGTAACAGTGTAAACGCGTGTATGGCAGCAGCAGCTGTATGCAAATGACCGGACCGTGTGCGAGGTGACATTCCACAAAGAAAATAGAAAGCAAAAGATTATAAAAAGACAGAAATAGACGTGCTGCACGGGTGACCTTAGAGCGACAGGAAAAGCCGAGTCTTGTTTAGTACATTAAGCGACGAGAAGACAATTGCATAAAAGAAACGATGTTATTCTGGAAAGTACCTGTAAATAAATGTCTATTGACTCAACTGGAAGAAATATGAGGCGAGATTTTTTTTTGTCTTGATTTCCTTACGATTCTCTGCATACAACGTGTGGGTCCCAAATGTTGACATAAAACGATTACACACACACACACACACACACACACACACACACACACACACACACACACACACACACAAACACAAACACATATATACATATATGTGTGTGTATATATATACCCACACAGACATATATATATATATATATATATATATATATATATATATATATATATATAATCAAGGCAACCCGGTGTTTCGTCCAATTCATTAAAAACTTTATTTTTTACCTGAAAAATTAATATAAGCCTCTTACAATTATTAAGTCATATATATATATATATATATATATATATATATATATATATATATATATATATATATATATATATATAATCAAGGCAACCCGGTGTTTCAGCAGAAATGTAATAGTAAAACTTTAGATTTCACCACTTGTTTCTCTGTCTTTCTTTTTTTCCCTTGTTTCCTTATCCTCTCTCCAAACCGATCTGTCTCCTCTGCCCAACCTATTCCTCTCTTGCTAAACTTACAGCGTTTTTTTTTTATTATAGAATCTTGGGGAATGATTCGGCATAAGAGAAGCAACTCCTTAATTAAAAAATAGATTTTCTTTTAGTGAAAGCATAGAATGGGTAGGAAACTGACATCTCCTTAGGAACTAGATACAAAGAATGTATGTTTTCTTTTTTTTTTCTAAATTTTAGATGTATTTTATCTAGGTCAACTCCGATTTAAAAAAGAAACACAATCTTACTTGGTGTTTGTTTTCACAACCCCCCCCCCACACACACACACTAGAGGAAGACCTCCAATCTGTAGTAGAATGGGGACAAAAGTGGTTGGTCGCGTTCAATGCTGCCAAGACTAAACTAGTTTCATTCAATAATTACAAGAAACCCTCTCTACCACCAATAGCAATGGCCAACGACTCTTTATCTGAGAGTCCATCTTTCAAACTCCTTGGCCTAACGTTCACAGGAAACATGAGTTGGAACAATTACATTGAAGGCATTGCCAGGGTCGCTGCAAGAAAGGTAGGCTCTCTCTACCGTGCTAGAAAACTACTAACACCCGAAAGTATCCTGTACCTCTATAAGGCCACCATTCGCCCATGTATGGAGTTTGCTGTCACATTTGGGCTGGTGCATCTGCTACTAGTCTCTCGCTCCTTGACAAGGTTCAAAAGAGAGTCGCAAACCTGATAGGCCCTGAACTGGCATCTAAGCTTCAGCCTCTATCCGATCGACGAAATGTTGCATCCCTCTGCCTTTTCTACAAGCATTTTAGTGGTGAATGCTCTGACGAACTGCAATCACTTGTGCCCCCACGACGTGAGCACCATCGACAAACCCGACAGGCTGCTAAATCCCACCCCCACACTGTAGAGATCCCTAGATGTAAAAGATCTTTTTACTCCAATAGTTTCTTCCCCAGAACCGCAAGACTCTGGAATTCCATTCCAGGTCCCTGCTTCCCCAACAGTGCTGACGTGCAGAAGTTCAAGTGTAACGTGAACCGACACCTTGCTGCCCAAATCCCTACATAGTACCCCAGTAGTTGTTGCCCCTGATAGTAGCCCCCTACACCAAAGTGGCAATTTGCCTTGTTTGGGGTGAAAATGTAATAATAAAAAAAAAAAATATATATATATGTACTCGCACGACAATCGCTCTTCATATGATAGTTATATAAACATATACACATGTCTAACGGGTGTAAAAGTATAATGCTTTTTTCTTAGTGTGTTATCCAAGTTCTTTTGTTTTTTTCGGACGAATTATTTTCTGCTATAGGTTTCCTTCTACTTGTCACAATGTCTTCTCTCTTCTCGTGCATCTAATTCTTTTTTTTTTCTTTTTCATATTTATTTCAGGTCCTAATTCTTCCACATTTTCTTTTTGATATTAAATTCCATGACATTTATATTGATATTATAATATTTTTACTAATTTCTGTTTAACTTTTAAAAAATATAAACTCATCTATAATATAAATCTCAGGTGTCTGCTTAAATGTATGCATGTATGTATGTATGTATTTATTTTTGTATGTATGCATGTATGTATGTCTGCCTAAAACTTTCGAAAGTGTCGATGGATTTTCACAAGATCACAATCGTTTTGATGCCCGACCATTCGGACGACAAATGTTGAATAATTAGCTAAAAACATTAATTCCTTCACCCTGAACTTGACACTTTTTTACAGGGGGGGGGAAGGTCTCTTTTTTCGCCCTATATTTTCGAAAGTCATCCCTTCTCTCGATTGACTAGACTTAATTTAAAAATTCATCTCGGTTTGGCGATGTGCGCAACAGCAAGTACGTCACGTTTTTTTTTCCACGTTCATTTCATCGTTCGCGGTACGGGTTAGAGCCTGCCTGCCTTCTACCACTTTTTTTGCTTAACACACACTTCTAAACACCCGGGCAACGCCGGGCACCCAGACTAGTATTACATATACCATTATTTCTTTCGATTTATTTTATTCAGAAACACTCATATATCACCCCTTTTATATGTATTTCTGTTTTTCTCCATTAGTTCATTTTTTTTTAACATTTTACTTACCGAAGCCATTTTCCATACGTTGTTCCAGTCCTACAGCGTTCTGACTATTTTGTTGCCCTTTGGCGTGTAAACGATTCTTGCTATTTTAGCGATGCAAGCAAAATTACTTTCAACTTCCATGACGTGTTGCTGGGTTTAGCATTATTCGTGTCACGTCTATGAAGATATTGCTATTGCGCGTGCGTCAAATGTTGCCTTTGCGCATGACGTAAAGAACTTTCATTTCTAATAGACGTTTATATGTTACGAGTTACATAGACACACGAACCCACACACAGTCATAGACATACAAGTACATACGGATATATATATATATATATATATATATATATATATATATATATATATATACATAACGCTACTTATATATATATATATATATACATAACGCTACTTGTATATATATATATATATATATATATATATATATATATATATATATATATATATATATATATATATATATAAGCGAAGTACGTCCATGGATGGAATACTGTTTCCATATCTGGGCAGGAGCTGGTAAAAACAGCCTATCCTGCCTTCACAGAGTACAAAATAGACTTCGTGGCTTAGTGGGGGATGCCCTTTTCTCTACCCTGCAACCTCTCTCCCACGGAAGACACGTTGCGAGCCTATCCTTGTTTTATCGTTGTTTCCATGGCAGGTGTTCGTCTGAACTCCAATCTCTAGTCCCCCCTCGCCAATCTTTCACGAAAACACTCGTCTAGCTGAATCCACTGTGAAAAATTTCCCCCACTCTTTATCTGTGCCTAAATCAAAACGTGGATTCCATGAACAAAGCATCTTTCTTAGAACTGCACGGCTGGGGAACTATGTTCCGTCTGCCTGCTTCCCACCGGACTACAACTTGGATGTCTTCAAGTCCAACGTTAAAAAATTGTAATGAACCGCCCCCTTAAGTAAACACTTCATCAAATCTCCACACTAACGTAATGTACTTGCAATAACCCTTATCCCTGAGTGGCTTCCGGGCCTTGATAAGTTGTGATCACTGTGTAAAAAAAAAAAAAAAAATATGTATGAATAAAAATCAATACGAAAAATATATGAATGTTTATATCTTTTCTGTATTTATTTCCTGTGTGTTGATATATATATATATATATATATATATATATATATTGCTCCTTATCTTGAGTTGAGCATATTGGGAAGTGATACACGATATACCATTTGCGTATGAAGCGGTGCTCTTTGTGTAAACAAATAAAGGTTAGGTTATCGGACGATGTCAAAATATCGTTATTTCACTGCCCGCACAGCAGCTGCTTATTGGCGTAATGGTTCAAAGACGTGAATGTCGTATGGGCAGTCTGGTTCCGATCCTGGTTTGAGGTAGTTTTCTGTTTCGCCGTACTGATGAACCGTGATACAGCGAAACAGTACTGTATGTAGATGACTATATATATATATATATATATATATATATGTATATATATATATATATATATATATATATATATATATATATAAATAAATGTATATTCCAAGGGTTTAATATATTTAAAATCAATTAACCAATGGTAATGTACATATATCGATAAGCAGTTGAACAATGTGACTTTTATCAAATATTAAGCAACAGGATTAATATTTCTGTAATCGACATTTCAAATTTCTTAAACTTTTCAAAGTTCTTTAATTTCTTCAACAAAAATGGTGGACATGTTAAAAACACATGAGGGTGGTAATCGTAAAAACTTTGTATTTTTTTTATATATATACGATGAGGTGTGACTATGAAAATGTTTAAATGATATAAAATATAAAATTGTCAGTTTATGACGAAACAATTGTAATATCCGAAAAAATACAAATATGAAGTTATTCCTTCTTGTTATTTTTGGTTTTTGACTATATATATATATATATATATATATATATATATATATATATATATATATATAATGTATGTATATATATATGTATATATATATATGTATATATATAGGTATATATATGTATATATATACATATATATCAGACTACAAGATTATGAAATGAAGTCACAAAACTATATATTGGTAGATATAGAATGGATCATTTATTGAATAATGGAATAAAAGCAAAATTTGGAGGATAGAAGGGACTCTTTATGCCAGGGCATTTTGAAGCCTAATGCTTCTCATCAGAAGAGTAGAAAAGGTGCAAGGTAGCATGGGGAAGATGTGGCGTATAGCGAAGGGTTCATTAAGGACGAAAAAGATTAAGAAGGAATTATAGAATGTTGGGGGAAGCTTTATTGAATTCTAAATAAATAAAGGAGAAGCTTGTTATATATAGTATGATATATAAGTTTGTATATGGTCTTTAAAATAGTGTTAAGTTTAAGGGGTATATGTTTTAGGGTTAAAATTGGGGGGTGTATTGTTGCTGGGTGGTAAAATTTTAACGGTTTGTGGGGTGTCTATTATCCACTCCATAGATAATAGATAATTATCAAGATAATCTCCTCTTGTGGAATTGAACTCTCTCTCTTCCTCTTACGCATTAAGATATATATATATATATATATATATATATATATATATATACATATATATATCTATATATATATATATATATATATATATATATGTATATATATATGTTTTGAGAAAAATAGAAAAACCGAATGAAATTATTAAAATAACGTTTCGTCCTTATTTCAGAGGACATCTTCAGGATATTGAAGTAAAAATGCAAGAAAAGAAAAAGTCATAGATCATACGAAAAAGACAATAGTTTTTGAATCCTACCCATGTCGGGAAGGATACATGTGTGCGACATGGGTAGGATTCAAAAACTGTTCTCTTTTTCGTATAATCTATGACCTTTTCTTTTCTTGATTTTACTTCAATATCCTGAAGATGTCCTCTGAAATAAGGACGAAACGTTGATGAGTTTAATAATTTCATTCGGTTTTTCTATTTTTCTCAAAACATAACGTAAACCTCCGCTGGTATTTATATATATATATATATATATATATATATATATATATATATATATATATATATATATATATATATATATATATACGTTTTATTTTTTATTACCGTATCTTTCTGTTTAGTTACATTATTGTTTCAGCTAACCGGCCGTTATTTTTGGCCGTCTTTAGCTTCCCCAGACTTTTACAGAAAGTAAAAGTTTGAGGAAGCTACAGACGGCCAAAATAAACGGCCGGGTAGCTGAAACAATAATGTAACTTAACAGAAAGATACGGTAGTAAAAAGTAAAACGCACATTTGCTCTACAACAGTATTGAGCATTTTCTTCAGTTTTTATTAATTACCATTTCTACTAAGCTATATATATATATATATATATATATATATATATATATATATATATATATATATATAAAGATTCCTGCATTCTATTTTATAAAAGTTTACCAAGGTATTTCTCCTTTATGCATTCTTTTTTTTAGACTATATATTGGGGTTTAAGATATGTATCGTTAGATTTCTTTCCTCTTATCTATTCGCTAGTCTTTTATGAATTTATATGCTATTAAGCATATCGCAGAATAGATCTCAAAATCTTATTAAATCATTACAACTCGGTAGTGTTTGAATATGATGTAAAGTGGCAGTTTAAGTCATTTAAAACTGCTTTTTATCTTCACTGCTCACTCATTTTTCGGCCAAATTTCAAACAGTTATTACAGTTCATGGATCACTTACTCAGCTATATTGAGAAAAAAAAATCAATTTTCATCCAGTAAAACAAAAGTAATGACGAATTTACTGGTGATCAAAATCGTAAAAAAACGTAACGAGGTGAGCGACATCTTTTGTGACTAGTTTCCATAGCAACCACGTCGCTTTCTCGACTACTGTTGCTATCAATACACACCTCTAAGAAAATAGAAGTAACAAGTGAAACAGACAAAATAAAAGAATGAAAGGGAGATAATTGGTGGGATTTTATTGAGAGCAGGCGAGTGGCGTACATTATTATTACATATGTGTATGTTATGTTTATGAGGGCAAAAAATAAGACTTACATAAAACAAAGAACAAGCAAATCTACTAGAAGGCTGGAAAAATCATGGATTACAATAGAAAAATGCGAGCATGAAAAGTAATATAGGTGCGCAATTGTATTTAATACGATTATATTAAATGTCAATATATTAAATAGCATTATATTACATATCATTATAAAATAACAATTGTATTTAATACGATTATATCAAATGTCAATATATTAAATACCATTATATTGTTACGTTGTAAAGATTCGATTATTATACTTAAGATGATGAAAATTCTTTTTGTTGTTTATGTCATAAGAAGAGTAAGAGTCTTAATCATATTATAGGAAGAGATGCTAGTTATTATATATATTCATTGTGAGTGTTCATATTGTTGAGATGTTCATATTGTAAGAGATGTGATGGAGACATAAACAAGTATATATAAATAGAGAGAGAGAGAGAGAGAGAGAGAGAGAGAGAGAGAGAGGACATATAAATACACTTTGAGAGGCGATTCGATATCTAGATTGATAGACCGAGAGATTGGCATTTCTGCTTTTGACAGTTCTGTATGAAACGGGAGTGTTTATATAACATAAATAGTTTGACACATATACTTTCTAACACATATTTTTTAGATGATGATTTTATCAAATGGTTCTTATACATAAATGGACAATACCTTTTCTCTTTATAATGATGAACACAGAAGACGGCAGTTATGAAAAACATGATGATCATTTATTTCTTCCATATGACCGGTCAATGCCTTTGCATCTAGGAATTCAAAGTTTCTTCTTTACATCTTCTTCTTCTAAAAACCCTCTCGCTTCCAGACGATGCCAAGGTTCGGTCTGAAACTCTCTGCGGCGTCCCTGGTCGGACTCTCCTCTGACTCTCCGACTCTCTGACTCTCTCTAACTAACTCTAACGTCGAACTCTTTCCTATATTGAGATATCACATGTATGTCTGGCCAACGTGACTATAATTCACGTGTCATCAACATGAGCGATTTGCACGTTTTTGAAACATTCTGATAACCAGGAAATTTCCCATTTTCCTTTGTTATTTTACAAAGGAATTAAACCTACTTATCTAATCCATATAACCCATATTTTATTATTCATTCTACTTAACAATGTGCATAGTTTCCAGCCAAATTTGTATTTATGAAATATTTTATCGGGATCAAAAATTTACTGGGCATTCTATTTAAAACCTATTGTTCTTTAAAACTTATCTCCAGGGTTCGATTCCCGTTTTCTCTGATTTTATTTTCATTTACTAATTCTCTTTATTTTTACTTACATGTAAAAGGGGACAAGCCTTTTTCATGTAACAATATTACATATTGTTTAAAATAACATTATTAAATAACATCGTATTAAATACAATTGTATTTACTACGATTGTATGTAATACGATTATATTAAATGGCAATGTAGTGCATGTTATTGTTTTAAATAGCATTGTGTTAAATAATGTTGCATTAATTACCATTGTGTATAATAACATTGTATTAATTACAATCATATTAAACACGATTGTGTTAAAAATACATTCAATTAAATAAACACAACAAGCTCCTTAAGTCTTTGACATACTATGGATAGCCACGAAATGATGCCTGGGCCTGAATATTTTGTGGCAGGAGGTACGCAATCGCCAACCACATCTCCCATGAGTCGACATTGTTAAATACCAGTGGCAAGTGAAGTGTATGGACATGACGACTGGAAACAAATGCGGAGAGAAGCAAAGAGCACATACAGTGCCTAGAATTCCTAAATGGTCATCCATCTGGTGCTAAGCAGGTTCAACGTTCCTTAACTTCGGTGATCTGACGAGAACCGGTGTATAAACGTTATTACGTCGTACATTAACTGACATTGTATTAAATGCAATTGTAATATATATCGTTATATGAAGTACGATTGTATTAAATACTATTGTCTTAAATAAGATTGCATTGTATTGCATTGTACATTAGATCATTGTATACAAATTCATTACTAGTAAAAAACATCTAAACTAAATATGATGATGTTTTTAACTCAGGATTATTAATACGATAATCCTCGACGGATTCCACTAGAGCCTAGCCAACGCGACACTCGGCATCTGATTTTCTTTTTTTTTATCTAAACATACACAACAGGCTTTTTTTTTTTATCTAAACACACACAGCAGGCTTTTTCTTATCTAAACACACACAACAGGCTTTTTTATCTAAACACACACAACAGGCTTTTTTATATAAACACACACAAGAAGCTTTTTTATATAAACACACACAACAGGCTTTTTTATATAAACAAACAACAAGCTCTTTTATATAAACACACACAACAGGCTTTTTGTATATAAACACATGCAACAGGCTTTTTTATATAAACACAAACAACAGGTTTTTTATGTAAACACACACAACAGTTTTTTATATAAACAAATGCAACGTGTTTTTTTATATAAACACACACAACAGGTTTTTTATATAAACAAACAACAAGCTCTTTTATATAAACACACACAACAGACTTTTTTATATAAACACATACAACAGGCTTTTTATATAAACACACACAACAGGTTTTTTTATAAACACACACAACAGGTTTTTTATATAAACACACACAAAAGTTTTTTTTATATAAACACACATAACAGGTTTTTTATATAAATACACAACAGGTGTATTTTTTATATAAACACATACAACAGGCTTTTTATATAAACACACACAGCAGTTTTCTTTTATATAAACACACACAACAGGTTTTTTTATATAAACACACACAACAGGTTTTTTATATAAATACACAGCAGGTGTTTTTTTTTATATAAACACATATAACAAACTCTTTAAGTCTTTGACAGACAGATAATTGTATTAAATATAATCGTATTAAATACAATTGTATGTTTAGCTATAATCAAGCGAGAAAAAACGGCATTTGATAATGAAAGAGACATTAAATTAAGAACGTAATCAAAATCTGATCGAAACACAAAAAAAGAGGGTTTACGGGTCACTTGTAAAGCTACGGCTTACCAAAGAGATGAGAATTAGGAGCAATGAAATGCCTAATTTAAAAAACAAAGCAATCAGGTCACCGCAAGCATGAACATCTCCTAGTATTCTAAACGTAATATTCAAATTGAAATTTATACCAAAGTTTTGTGCTCCATACGTTTTATCAAGCAAACTCTAAGTACCGTCGGCGGGCCGAATGCACTGGCGGCGCGAGTCGCAGTTTGCTGATTCCTGCACTAGGCCAACAGGTTCCTTTAGTAGAATCGAATAGTTGTGCGTTTGTGTCTGCGTCTGTGCAGACTGTGCCTAATTGTCTATTTGATACTTATATCGCAGGAAATGAAAGCTCTTGTAATCAACTTCGAACTTTCAAATCAAGCAATGTAAAAAAAATATAATAAATGAATAAATAAAAAACTTCAATGGTTTCTCTAGTTTCTCCCCTCTTACCGTGTATTTAAAATGATGGATGAACAAATAAATAAATAAATAAACGAAAGACTCAAGGAACACCGCGTTCACTTTCAATTCAACATCGTATAGTTGTCGAAGCGTTTTACTTCTATAGACGGGCATGTAAGTATGCTCAACAATGGCGGATTTTGTGCAACAGATCGCTTTTCACATGAACGCGTAGATCAATAAGAATCGATCATAAAAAAAAAGAAAGAAAGAGAACATGTAAAGCCGATTGCGCAAAAAATATAGGATAAAATCGAAGACTGATACGTTAAAAAATAGATTAGACTGAGAGCTGCGATTGGGTTAAAAAAATTGACGAACAAAAAAAAGAAAAGAAAAGTAGAAACTGAATGAAGGGTTAGTTGTAAGATTTGACAACCTACTCGTTCAACATAGTACATATGAACGCATGGAAAAATATCAGCAGCTGCGAAGGATAGCTTGCTTGGGAATAGATTAGCAGCGGCGAAAAACGCGCACACGCAAATTAGGAAATGTGCGCGAGAAGAGAAATGGAAAAAAATAGTAGAGAAAAATGCAAGTGGACGTCAAAGAATATGGACGCGTAAAGTTGAGGACGAGAATGGGCCGGCTGTGCCCGGTATGCGGCCGGAGGATAAAAGAATGTGGTATACCGAGTGAGATGGACGATGACGAGAGACTTTTTAAGCGGTGACGAGACGGGAGAGTAACATTAATAAATGTGTTTTGGTAAAAAAGAAAAAAATGCCGACCCGGATTTTGATTAATTTATTTTCTTTGTTTTTTCCATTTGCGACGTTAGTTTACACTTGTCTGGATACAACAACTTTCAATAGTTTTCATTACTCTCTATCAATGGCTAAAACTAAACAAATGTTCTTTGAGCAAAATGTCTGGCATTGACCTGTCCGCTTGTAGAACTAATATCACAAGTTTCCTTCCCACGTTACTATAACATTATCCAAAATAAGTCTTCTAAAAGTGTGTGGCCATCTTTTACTTTAAATTTCTCGCTCGAAGCTAGAGCAAAACACAGGTGAAATCACTGGAACAGCATGTATGTTTCTGTTCTCTTCTACTCCGAGGGATCATCTCCTCCATAACACAAAAATGAAGAAAAGAAAAAAATTACGGACCGGACTTATTACCCTGATGATGCTATTTTTAGCGAAATATTAAACATACAAAAATTAAAAAAAGTAAATAAAAATGATTTTATTATTGAATTATTTTGGAGTTAGTTTTGGAGATGAGTAAATTGTATATTTTTAGTTCATTACTAGCATTTCAGACCGGCGTTGCCCGGGTGTTTGGAGATGTATGTTGAGCAAAAAAAAAAAAAAAGCGATCAATTTTTTAAACTTTGACCCCTATTATTAACCCTTAACTTTTATTGTTTTGGGCTCAAATCAAGTTATTAAGTTAGATCCATGTCAAAGGAACCTATATCTAGAATTTCAAGTGTTTAGACCCAAAATTTTCAGAAGAGTTCGGTAGAGTTGTCAAAGGTCAAATCGTTGGAATTTGACCACTTAACAGCAAAATTTATGGCCGAAAATTGATCACACAGATTTTCCCAAATCTCAAATACCCTGTATATCTAATTTCGCGTCTGTAGACTTAAAATTGACAGAGTTATTACGTAGGGAAATGTACACAGACAGACACACAGACAGGCACGTTCACTTTTATAGATATATAGATTTTGACTATTATCCTCATCTTCTAGTTGGCTTTTTTTCACGACGTTTCGGCCAATTATTCCCCTGGCCTTCGTCAGGTTAACCGCGACAGGATAGGAATGTCGAATCTTCCAATAACATCCACAGCAATTGCTGCCTTCCATAGTTGTCGTCATTACACCACGGTTTGGTCAACTAATCCTCTGACCGAGTTTGGGTAGGATCGAAACCGCTACCTCTAGACAATGCTCACCTGGAATCGTAGATATTCCGCATCTCTATCCACTGAACCACGGGCCTGAGTTTATCATTATTTCCGACGCTTAAAAGTTTTCAAATTTCTCATTTAAATTTTATTCCAAATAAGTGTCTTGTAAAATAAATAATTAATAAACCGTTCGTGATTATCGATCGTCCTCTGATTTAATTAAATTTATTTAAATGTAAAAACAAAAACTAATATGTATTCCAAATCAAAAGAAATTTTTTTTTATTTAACTACCATCATTAAACATCGAAAAATTCACAAATCCCCCCCTTACATAGATAAAGTTAGGTGCCATTAAAAAAAAATGCCTGACCATTCCTTAACTTTTGGACGCTACTGTATATACAGGGTTTTACGTTGCCAGTGAAACAGTCGCATCTTCGAGTGATTTTTTTCCAAGTCGCGACTAGAAATAATAAAACGCTTATCATTTGGCGATTGAGTTTTTCTTTTTCACGGACAATCAGTTCATTACTGAATGAAAAATGTGTTTTCAACCTTTATTTTCATTTAATAAAACGAGTAACGTCAAATTATTTTAATAATAAAACGTTTAATAGAACACCATACTGTTTTTTTAACGAAAGCTGTATAAGTTCTTTTTTAGTCAGTCCTATGAACCGTCCAGATTACAGATGTTTATTTCTTTTAATTAAATTTCTACGTTCTTCTCAAGTACTCTTTTCCAGTCTTAGCTTTCATTTCTGTAGATTTAATGATGTCTGCTTCCAGCGCCCCTAGCTATTTGTATAACTTTCACCGAGCGCTCTAATCGTCACTTAGTTCGGCATGTTCATACTTTCTGATGTCTCCAATTTTTTCCCTTTTTCATCTCTAGTAATGCACATTTTTCCATTACAAATTTCATTCCAATGTCTGAATATTCTAGTTATGTGCATTTCCAATTCCTTTTTGATTTTAGCAAACAGCTTAAGATAATTCATATACATGAGGTGGTTTATTCTTTGTTCTATACCTGTAAATTTGTATCCGGCATTACATTTCCGCAGTATGTAGTTTAGTGAAATCATTGCTTTGATAATCAGTGTTACATGATAAGGGCTCCCCTTTTTTAAAGCAAGTAAAAAAATAGGGAATTAGTTAAATGTAAATATGAAATAGGATAGTCAAGGATTCGAACTTGCGAATCTAGACTTGGAATTGAAATTTCCAATCATAAGTTAAAATAAACACAGAATGTTATTATAAATGGAATGTCCAGTAAATTGTTGATTCTGTTAAAATATTTAATAAATACAAATTTGGCTGGAAACTATTCACAATTCTTAGAAAGAATACGCAATAAAATATGGGTTACAGAATTAGACAAGTAGGTTAAATTCCTTTGTAAAACAACAAAGAGAATGAGAAATTTCCTGGTCGTCAGAAATGGTTTCAAAAACGTGCAAATCGCGCATGTTAATAACAGGTGAGTTATGGTCACGTTGACCAGACATACATGTGATTTCTCAATATAGGAAAGAGTTCGAAGTAAGTTAGAAGGAGTTAGATCAGTCAGTGGAGAGAAGCAGAGAGGTTCAGATCGATTCTCCGTTAGAGTCAAGGCACCCTCTGGAAGTGAGAGGGTTTTATAGATAATCATGTAACAACTTTGAATCCCTGAAATACAGAATCATTTCCGACCGGTCAAAGAATAAATGATCATCATGTTCTTAATAACTGTCGTCTTTCTGTGTTCATCATTACACGAAAAAGGTAACGTGTTTATATTATATGTACAACTGTCACCGTAAATGTCAAACGCACGCTCAGTCTATCCAGATATTCAAATATATATATATATATATATATATATATATATATATATATATATATATATATATATATATATATATATATATATATATATACGTGGTTTTTGTAATCAAATAACAACTTGTTAAATCAACAAAGTTTTATTTACATTGCACGATGATATGACAGGAGAGAGTTAGATTTCGGTTCAGTATGGAGGTTTTAGTTACAACAGAAATGTGTCATCTGGTTTATCTCTCTTCTGTTAGACTAACTGCCTCTGTTTTGACTTATATACTTACGTGACCCCACATTCCTTCATCGGAATCTAATTGCTCGCTTAGTTTGACTTTAAACTTGAAATGTCGACTGTTTATTGTTCTGCTTTTAAGCAATTTCAATCCAGTTAAATATATATTCTCTCATTGTTTTCTGATCTCGATTCTTCGATAGGAATGTCGAGTTGACGTCATCGCCAGCAATCCGATTTACATCTGGTTTTGCCTGGATCCGATATTTTCCGTCGTTGTCCGTCGCCTATGGAACGCAATTATAAATTACTTAAGACTTATAACCGGTTATTTCTGAAGGAACAAGAGTAAGCTGCAACATCAATACATTAAAGTAAGCTGCAACATCAATACATTAAAGGCTTCTGCCCTAAATTCTATGTTGATTACAGAGTTTAGTATGAAGATATTCTAGTTGGGGCAAATGCGTCTACCACTACTCTTTTCCTCTTGGTTCAAAGAAGAGTCTCTAATCTAATACATCGCGTACTGTCAACTAAGCACTTACCCCCTGTCTCATCACCGCAATAATGAAATCCTTTGCCTTTTTATAATTATTTTATTAGAACGTGCTCTGATTAAGTCATAGCACTTATACACACTCGACGTACATAACCCCGACAAACCCGTTTAGCAACAACATAACACTCCTTCACCGTAGAAGTCCCTAGATGAGAAAAAGCCTTCTACTCTAATAGCTTTTTCTCTCGGGCGGCTAAAGTTTAGAATTCCCTTGGATTGATTATAAGAAAGCCTACGTCAAAATCCCACCAGAATAATTAACTGAATGCCTGAGAATGTACAAGCTATTTGACAAGATTATCAATATTATTAAGAAAGCAATATAAACATGGAGACTGGAACTGATAGATGGATGGAATAGCAATAGAGTTGACACGGGCTCACAACGTCTCTTCTTTTTTTACGCAGGAAACACTGCTTATCAAGGTCCGAACGCTACTCGAGGATAAGGGTTAATGGATATACATTAGTCAATGAGATTATAGCGTAGTAAACATAAGTAGTGGAAATTTTGTAAATTGCATTAATTAGGGGGACGGTTCATCAAGAATTTGTTTACATTGGACTTGAAGATAATCAGATTGTAGTCAGCTGGAAAGCAAGCAAACGGAAGAGAGTTCTACAGGCGTGTGGTTCTAAGAAAAAAGCTTTGTTCTACGGGAAAGCGGTTGCAGGGATGAGAAAAAAGCACCCCTTTCTAGGCTACGAAGTTTATGTTGAAATCCGTCAAAGCAGGATAAGATCTTTCTAGCATCAAAAATGACTTTTATATGCGAAACTTTCAGAGAACTGGAAAGAATTCGGAATAGAGAAAATCAGTATAATTTTAATAATTCTAGGAGCATAGCAACAGTTCGAAATATCTTTGGAGAAATGAATGAGAATCTGAATCACTATTAGGAGTGATACTATACAGCAGATTGTATTGATTAAAACCTCTGAAATCTTAAGGAAAATCCTAGAATGCGGCAACTAATCCATATGAACTAAAAATTCTAACAAGTCATAAAGAAACTACAACAGAAGTAAAATAAAATATAGAAAAAAAAAACACATGGAACCAAGAAAACTGAAATCGTTAAATTTTTAGTTAACTATATGCACCTACTTTTTCATCGCCCCCCCTTAAGAATTACGGCATATATTGGCGCTAAACGAAAAGGGTGAAGATAGATGGAAAGATGGAACAGAAAATACCAACCAGAACTTCACTGGATAAGTAGGAAGATGACGAAGACCTTGTGACGGCATTGTGTAACCAAAATTCTAGTGAAGATCAATGGTCATTGTAAGCGAAGAGGCAAATGGTAGGCGGCTGTTGCAATAGTGCAAAGTAAATAGTAATGCGTAAGGGAAAAGGAGAGAATACGTAAAATCTAGGGAGACTTGTAATCCAGGCTTCAGGAAAAAACTACTGGTTGTTTTCATTGAGTAATCTCAGATTATAGTCTGTATAAGAATTCCAAGCCATTCCTAAAGGGTGTAAAATCGAAAAAGAGAAAGTGTTAAAGGACTATGGAAATGACAAGCGGTTCTCAGTCGCACACATATCCCGATCAGAAGGAGACGACGACACTAGTTTTTTTTTCAGTTCTTGCAGGGAAGTTTTTATGTACCAATAAAGTAGTTCGTATTCTTAAATAGTCACACATTTTGTAATAACAAGGCTGAACGTTGTTTAACGGGTGATCTAATAATAATAATAATGATAATAATAATAATAATATTTAATAATAATGATAATAATAATAATAATATTTAAAAATCTATCAAAATTTTTCTATTGATTCTATTTTACGATATTTTCAGGGTCAATGTGAAATTTTATGCTCTTTCCAATAAACTGAATATAATATTTTAGACAAACGTTTTTTTTAATTCACGCCCTCCCATTTTGAAGTGTCTATTAAAAAGTAAATGATTAATTTACTCACCAAAGTTTTATATATCACAAATTGAAGATAAAAGATCAATACATAATATATTCAAATTTAAAATAAAAAAAATGTTTTTTTTAGAAATTTACCTGTAAAGTCCGAAGTTAAACACCTTTAAAAAAGAAAACACGTTGTTTTTATTTGTTTTTTTTTTTTTTTTTAATGAAACCTTGGTCCTCGCTCCTTTAATTGAAAAAAAAAACATTAGGGTTTGAATTACATTTTTCGAGTAGTTATAAGCTTGAAAAGACAAGGGGTCGAATTAATTCACGCCCTCCAATTTGAAATGTCTATTTAAAAGTAAATAATTAATTTACTCACCAAAGTTTTATATATCACAAATTGAAGATAACAGATCAATAAATAATATATTCAAATTTAAAACAAAAAAAGAAATGTTTTTCAGAAATTTACTGTAAAGTCCGAAGTTTAAAACCTTTTTTTTTAAAATCACGCTGTTTTTTATTTGTTGTTTTTGTTTTTAAATGAAACCTTGGTCCTCGCTCCTTTAATTGAAAAACAAAGTAGGGTTCGAATTACATTTTTCGAGTATAAGCTTGGAAAGACAGGGGGTCGAATTATTCAATATTTTTCACGAAGTCTCTGACACATATAGTGCTGGACGTCTGGAGAGACTTTTTGTCACTCAGCTTCAAGGGAACACCACAAAATTTTCAATCAGATGTTTGATGACTTGTGTGAAAGCTCCATGTGAACCAATAATAATAACAAAAACAACAACAACAACTATGATTATGATAATAATAATAATAAGAAGAAGAAGAAGAAGAAGAAAAAGAAGAAAAAAGACGAAGAAGAAGAACGTGTAGAAGAAGAGAAGAAAGAAAAGCACGAACAACAGATAATAACAACCAACAAATTGAAGTAAAATGCAAAAAGGTGAACACGCAACCTGAACTGACTAAAGAAGCAACAACGTGTTTAGATTAGGAAGGAAATAAGAACATGACACGAAAGGTTGAACGTGTCTGACGAATAATAATAATAATAATAATAATAATAATAATAATAATAATAATAATAAAAGAAGAGGAAGAAAAGGAGGAGGAGGGAGAGGAGGAGGTGGAGACGAAAGAGGTTCCTGTGTCGCAACTCCGCCGTTTGAAACCAATCTCGATTTGAGCGTTCCTCACGTGCGATTAGCTCGCGCCATTCGGCGTCGTTTGCCGTTCGGTTTATGATTAGTTTTGAGTAGAGCGTTGCACGCGCGTTGGGGGAGTTGATAGAGTGCTGATTAAAAAGGTGGTAAGTGGAAAATTACTCGAAATAGCGGATGGTATGAGTATTAGAAGGAAGATCAAGATGCTTTGTTTGCATGTATAGGAGTAAGGATATATATATATATATATATATATATATATATATATATATATATATATATATATATATATATAAAACTCCGACTTGTGAGACATCGGCAAGGGTTATTGACTGGTTGGACGGCCGCGTCCCTTGTCGAGACGAAGTGGGTTCATTTCACAGTCGGATTTCGGCGCGGTTTGCTTTATCTGTGTTGGTTAATAGAAATTCTTGCGTGCGGGACGTTTGCTCAGTTGGTAGAGGCTCGGGTTTCGAATCCTGAGCTTGGATGTGTCTAACTGATGAGCCCAAATGAGGGCGAAACTCGAGTCTTGGACTTCCGGTTCGTTGACTGTCATGGCTCTTGTGAGCTTGTTTGGCTGTGGAATTTATTATACAATTTCTCACATTCTGAAAATGATATATATATATATATATATATATATATATATATATATATATATATATATATATATATATATATATATATATATATATCATCCACTCTAGGATTTTTCAGTCCAGAAGAATCCTTGAAACGCGGAATATTCATATATATTTTGTAACTTACTAACTAGCTCTACCTACGTATGGAGCACTGTTGAAGTAAATACTTAAAGTTTACGCATAAATTTATACTTTCGTATAATGCCGAGATAGTGCCGGAAAGAACCTGAAATTTTCAAATGGTCACCAGTTTTAGTTCCGACCATGATCAACGTTGCTTAACTTTGGTGATGTGATGCGGACTAATGTGCCATTTCAGTTTAATGGTTAATATTTTATTAGATGCGAGGCCATATAGATAAGAGGGCCTTAAATAAGTTTCCAGACTTTTTCGTATGGGCGCTTTTTTTGATGGTACACGCATAAAACTCTTGCCCCTTTCGAAATAATCTCCTCCGGTTGCAATTTTCTTGTGCCGTTTCAACAACTTCTGGGAGGCCCCGTGAAAGTCCTTTTGTGTGTGCTTTCGTCACATTCTTTTCATTTTCCTCAATTATCTCATAACGACAGCCTGTAAGATTTGCATTGAGCTTAGGGAATAACCAAAAGTAACAGGAAGCAATGTTTGGTACTATATGGAGAATGAGGAACTGTCTTGATGCCCATATTGGTCAAAAAGTCTTGCATCTTGGGGCAAACTTCGCGAAAATCTTTCGCATCTTAAGTTATTTGTGAATAATTGTGTGTGCAGTTCCCACATTGATATCAGACTGTGCACTTATTGTTTCTGCAGACACACGACGGTCCTTATCCATGAAATTCTTTATTTGGTCAATCAACTCTGGTATTCTAATTTCCTTACTCCTTCCACACCTCTTATAATACCTCATAGACTCCCTGCCTTCTTAGAATTTCTTATGCCACTCAAGAACTAATGTTCAATTCATGAAAATTAGTCCATAAGTAGTTCGAAGCATGTCATATGTTTATCTGAAATTTTTTTAAAGTTTAAAACAGAATAATATTTCATATTGTTCTTCTAAAGTGTCCTCACGTCCAGATTGCATTTATAGAATTCACCAGCTGTGACAATCAGGCTTTAGTTCTGTTGTGTAGCGAATCCATATTGGAGACATGTATAACAGGGCTCAAAACAGAGATAACGACGATGATGACAATACTGAGCGAGACATTTATTAAGAGAAATTTATAACAAAGCTGAGATGAGATGCGAATTCATTATTGAACGAATGTGTAATACAGTTCTTTTACATCAGAGGGGGAGAATACTCGTAGTGGAGAAGGAGGCACTAGTAATTTTATTTCATATATCGTTTTAAGGGCAGGATTTGTGGCGCAATTGATAACACATTTGACTACGAATCAGAAGATTCCAGGTTCGAATCATGGCAAGTTTTAATTTTACCCATCATTTTATCGAACCTTGAAAATGGTGGTGAAAATGATACTCAAGATGAGAACAGTAGTCCGAGGAATCCAAATAATTCGAATAACTAATTCTCGTCTCAAAAATTCAGTAACACATATAGCTTATAAGCAGCTGTGGAGATAACTTTTGAAGGAATTGGAGAAAAAAAAAAAGGAAAAAATATTTTAGTTATTAATTTAAAATAATGAAACAGCATTGCACAAGATTAGGACTATCTCGGCTCCATACTTGTCACAGACTTTTTGACCAATATGGGCATCAATACAGTTCCTCATTCTCCATGTAATACCATACATTGCTTCGTGTTACTTTTGGTTATTCCCTAAGTGCAATGCAATGTATATCACTGTTCAGTAGATGATGAGGTTTCATTATCCTTGCCCTTAGTTAGAATATGTTTGTTTTTTCAGTGATTTTGTTTTGTGCATATGGGAATTTTCCACATTCCGTGTTAACAGGGTAAGCGTTGAAGGTAAGACGATGTTGAGTGTACTTGATGTTGAATGTACTCGATTTTGTGTTTGATTCAGCGTTGTGTGTGCCGACGCGGCGCAGCCGCTAGTGCAAAATAAAATATAGCAACAACCTACCATAAGCTTTATGAATGAATATTATTTGATTTTGCGCACGAGCGTGTGTGTGTGTGTGTGTGTGTGTGTGTGTGTGCGTGCGTGCGTACGAAACGGCACTATCCCTATTCGGGTTTAATCGGCTTCCTCCGAATGAGTAAGTTCCATGGGAGTATGAAATTCACAAGTGGTCCTCAGTCGAATGTATATCCCTGTCAGGGGAGATGATGACGTTAGGTTTTTGCAACTCTTCCAGGGAGCTGTCCCAAATTGGTCACCCATTTTATTAATGACCAGGCTCAACGTTGCTTAACTTCGGCGATCTGATGGGAACCGGTGTGTCAACGTGATTATTCCGTATACGTTGTGTGTGTAAATAAGTAAAATAGGGTTTATAGTTTAGGATTAGTTCCTCCAATCGGAAACGGTATGTTCCGAGCCCACTCCACATTCTTTCTCCAGATTTTTTTCTACTTTGGTCATGTCTTTTACCTCATTTCAGATATCATCAGTTTGTTCTGTTGACAGTATTCTACGTCATGCTCCGGCGTCTGCAGAACTCGTCCAACATTCTTCTTCTTCTGCTTGTATTATGGCACGTTCATGCCGTAGATGAAATCATAGTTAGTGGTCTCCATAAGCTTCAGTCCGTTGTTGGTCCATTCCTCTGAAAACATCACATAATTTTGAACCTGGCAGAATACATGGAGTGGGTTGCCATTACCTTCCCCAGTACAGTGGCATCTGATTCGCCTGTTTGCACCTACCAGTTGTCCTTAGATCATCCGCCTAACTGCAATCGAATAACGTAATAGTTAGTACCATAGAACCGTTAATCTGCTAGAGATTCATCCTCCTTCATGGCCATCCAACGTCCTGCTGCCGACGTCATCAGAGTTACCTTCTTCTAGATTCATGTCTTAACTAAGACTGGGGGTGCATTTCTCTCAGTGAATTAATGTGCCTCCAGATGCTAACCTAAGAATACAACGCCTAGCCTTCCCAAGTGGTCACCCATCTGGTATTGGCCAGGCTCATCATTGCTTAAGTTCGGTAAACGTTGCAATGAAACAAGTGGAAAGAAACGAAAAGCTTTATATATATAGTGTATTATTGGGAATCCCAGCTTAAATGCTATCTAGGTAGTTGGAGAAATAGTAAGTTATGTAAGTATATTTTCGATTCCCATCAGCGAGTTTAGTGGGGCATCAGAAGGTTAGATTTGACACTCATCAATGACGTAAGTTAGATGCAACTGAAATTAGGGCTGACGTGCACCCGAAATTAGGAGTAACAGGAATTGTGGTCGTAGACTACCAGTTGACGGACACATCGGATACTTGGTTTTGGCCTGCAGATGGAACAGACTGGAGATTAGGGTCTCTCCGCGGCAACCAAGGTCCATGATAGGCTTGCCTTTAATAAAAGAATCGCAGCTTCAAATTCATCTCGTGTTATCGATGCATCTGCTGCAGTAAGCACCACTCCCCACGAGATGGCAGCCCAGCGACAAGAAGATATCATCCGCTGGACAAGGCAAGCAGGTATGTACACATTATATATTTGCACATACACGTCGAGACCCTTCAAGGCAAGAAACAGTGTAAGGATAGAACACACACACACACACACACACACACACACACACACACACACACACACACACACACACACACACACACACACGCACACACCCATATAAGTAAGAACGTTGATAAGAACCCTTAAACGGAAACAAGTAAAAGCAATCGTAAAAAGAAACAGTAAACAAGAAAACGTAAAAGAGAATAGCAACTGGAACTTTTATTAAGTAGAAGAATAAATAAGTAATAAATACTACTGTACTTGCAATAACCCTTATCTCTGAGTTGCTTCCGGGCCTTGATAAGTGGTGATCACTGTGTTAAAAAAAAAAAACATTTCGGAACAATAGCATTTCCAGCAATGCATTTTTTTTCTATTTAAAAAATATATAGATACAGGTATTTTTACTTCTCCGGTCACGTGTTACTTTTCGTGTCATCAGTGACGTCATCCACATGTCTCGAACATGTGCTTCTCTCGTCAGGTCTAGCCTTCTCTCCGAATCGAGCAGGTCTGAAATTCGTCTCTAAAACGTCCCCAACACGTCTCAAATACGTCTCCAACACGTTTCAAATACGTCTCCAACACGTTTCAAATACGTCTCCAACACGTCTCGAATTATTCATGTTTCAAACACGTCTCAAATACGTCTCCAACACGTCTTAAATACGTCTCGAATCTTCCATGTTTCAAACACGCCTAAAATACGTCTCCACTCTTCTAGGTCTCAAACACGTCTCAAGTACGTCTACAAACACGTCTTACATACGTGTCAAACACGTCTCAAATATGGCTGAAACACGTATAAAGTACGTCTTAAACACGTATCAAGTACGTCTCAACACGTCTCAAGTACGCCTAAAATACGTCTCAAACAATCTCCAATCTTCTCCGTCGCGAACACGTCATAAATACGTATTGAACACGCCTCAGATACGTCTTAAACATGTTCCAAATACGCCTTGAATCTTCTACGCTTACAAACACTTTTTCTCTGTGTCCTTTTTTTTGCGAAACCGCACCACCGGCTTGATCATTTACATATTGCTACCGCTAAACTAGCGTCAGCAACTCTGTTGCTCGCTGACGTATCTCTGCTTTTGATGTACGCCAATGACAAGGGTTGGTTTTTTAAAATCTTCAACTATAAATATCTGCAACAAATAGAGTGGCATTTCAGGCAATGAATGCATAAGTTTTATTATCATAAATGATTGAATTTACTAATATTCTCTGATCACTTCCGGCGGAATAAAAATAGGAGGTATTACTAGCGGAATACCCCCTTCGTATGTAGATTCTTTGGTTTTATCTTCTACAAGAAAGACACAAATATAATGCATATACACCGACAACATGTTTTTTTTATTTAGATATGTTTTAACTTTGCTCCCAAAATCATTATAACTTTCTATTTTCTTTTAATGCATTTCGAAAACTCATTCTTTTCAATTCGTTCGCTACGACTTTCTTTCTTTTTAAACTTATTTCCCGGCATCTACGTCTTTCTATATCTGTTTCCCATCTTTCTTTACCGGTATTCTAATTGATGGTCTCCTTGCACATTTTCATAAACAGCTTGCTTTCCAATGCAATTCCATAAAAGCAACTTTGCATCTTGACTTTATTCCGCGTGCCATCACGTGACAATTTTCTCGGCTCATAGAAATTCTCCAACACATAAAAAATAGATCAAATGGAAGGCAACCAGCTTGTTGGTAAAGCTCTTAAACGCCATCAATGACTAACGCAACTCTATTTCCGGTTGAAAGATCGATTTCCGGTGATAAAGCCGACCAGATCAAACCCCCGACCTTCCACCTGTAGGACGCCCGGAGATGTATGGAATTGCTCAAATAAACTTGTTGATAGAAAAATGAAATGTAGGTGTTGATTGGCGGTCATACGTATAGAAAATGTGACGATGAGAAACTGGACAAGATTGGCTGACTTATACTAGAACTTCCTACTAAGTCGGTTCTCAAAAGAGCAAAAGCTTTGTAACGTTAACTTTTGATACGATAGATTATTCTGGAAATTAAATTTTGATTTACAATTAATATTTTCTCCCTCTCTTTCTCTCTCTCTCTCTCTCTCTCTCTATCTCTCTCTCTCTCTCTATATATATATATATATACATGAAAATTTGGAATTAAATTCAGTAAATAAAAATAATTACGAAAAATTAATTATTCGACACAGAATCGACACATACACACACTTACACACAGACAAAGACACACACGCATATATATATATATATATATATATATATATATATATATATATATATATACAAAGTTAAATTGATTCAAGAAGTAAAATTCTTGAATTAAACGAAGTTATAGTGTAGGGACTATGTAATATTTGTTTATATAAATAAATGTATTACACACACACACACACACACATATACATATACACATATATACCAAGTTAAATTGATTCAAGAAGTAAAACTCATGAATTAAACGGAGTTATGGTGTAGCGAATATGTAATATTTGCTTATATAAATAAATGTATTATACATATATATATATGTATATGTATATATATATATATATATAAGCTCAATACGCACCTTATCTATATATGAATACTGATATTTATATTAGATTATAGTTTACCATTGCGTATATCAGGTAAACACTACATCCTTTTGATTTCATTACTATATATACAGGGTGGGCCATAAGTCACGCACCAAAGAATTATGTGATATGAAACTGTAAAATCTGCGGGGCAAAATATATTTTCTTTTCTTTGGGTATAAGATACATCTTCTTTTATGATTGTATCAGCGTGTACAACGTGTTTTTTAGTTTATTGTTTAAGTTTGGTTTTAATAAATAACGTTTATTACTATCAGAATTATTTCAAATCTTTTGAGCGGGATATATATATATGTATATATATATATATCTGTATATAAGCCTTTTGTTGACATACAGAAAAAGCGAACACACATACATACATACATACATACATTTTCGCTTTTATATATATAGACGAACCGTCTAGTCTGATAAAACAATGGATGGCTACACTTAAGAGTTATTCTGCATGAAGTTTATATTAAAGTTTGGGCTGCGCAAGCAATTATTATACTGATAAATATAACCATTCAAAAGTATGCAATAAGTTTGTGTCGGCATTAAATGATCAAAAGGTTTTTATGCTGCAAAACGAAACAATCGTTATGTTTCTGATTTTTTTAAATGAGGACTGATATTTTATAGTATTTATATATTAATACGCTTACACCCGGGTCGTTTAATTATGATGTACTTTAATTTCTGGTCATAAATAATTTTACCAAAAATTCTTCATAAGTTTTGGTTTTAGTTTCGATTATAACTGATGGCACTCCAGTAATCTAGTTTTTTTTTTATAAATAATTTTATCAAGAATTCATAAGTTTTGGTTTCGGTTTCGATTATGGTTGAAGGAACTCAAGTTACATATATATATATATATATATGTATATATATAGATATATATATATTGTCATAAGTTTTTTTATTTCGGTTTCGATTCAAGCTAATGCACCCAAGTTATATGGATATTTTTTTTTTTGGGGGGGGAAATCGTAACTTTATAATATGCAAAAATCGATAGGACATTAACTCTATAATAATATATACGAAGTCTGCAAGAATTAAAATATCATATTTAAGCGTACTTTATGACCGGCCTTTGTTTGGTGTTCGTGTTAGCTTAGATAAGTACTTTTGCAATTTTACCCCCCCCCCCAAAAAAAACTACAAAAATATCAGAACATCTCCATTTACAATGAACATCTACAGAATGCCAACATCAATAAATTACATATGAATGAGTCCCCTGTGAAATTTCCACAGGTCCTGCTAGTTGGAATTATTCTGAATACTGCTATCATCAAGGACTGTCCACAAGGACATGTTGTGTAAATGTTAAGTGTACTAAGTGAAATTCAGTTTTAAGTGTTATTCTTCTTGAGGTTGAAAGGTCCATTGTCATTACAGGTGATACTAATTAGTTACGACATCTATCCTGTTAAAGCTGACGAAACGAGACCATATTATTGTAGAATAACGTGTATATACAACGGGTTTCAAACTAGCACATAAAAGGAGCTTTGTGTGTCTGTGTGTGTTTGTGTATATGTGTGTGTATGTGTGTGTGTCTTTGTGTTCGTTTCTTATAGACTCCACAACGGCTGGACCGATTTGTACGAAATTTCACACAAACGTATTTTATGTATCTGGTAGTGTTCATAGATACGTATTGTATCGGAGTGTCTTCAATAAGTCTCGATAATCGATCATCGAAAAAATCCGATGAAACTGGGAACAATCGATTTGGATCCAATCGAACACCTTATACAGCCTTACATCACAAGCGCACGTTAGAAGGTTTATTAAACCAAATCAGAATCGACCGGCAAAAAAAAAAAAAAAAAAAATCAACAATATGTTCTTTGATATGGCAAGGACACGTTCGAAATGAATGCTTTTGTTTAAAGCACAATTGAATTATGATACTTGACTTTTTTATTTTACTCATCAATGCAAGCCATTATCACCGCACAAGCAGTAAAAACAGTCATAAAAAGTCAACAGAAGGTTCTTTTATATGACAGGGACGCAATCGAAATAAATGCTTCTGTTTAGAACACAATTGAACAATGGAACTTGATTTTTACATTTTTAAACTTTAATTCAAGACGTTATTTATAAAACTAATTTGATAAAATCTACAGAAGGTTCTCTGCAGTACAATGTTTAAATATGTTGTTTCTCTTCATATTCACAATTACATTTTAGCAATCTTATTTATTTATTGTTTGATGTTTTTTTTTTAATCTTTGCATGTAAAACAGGTATTTATTTAGCTATGTAGAATCACATTTTAAGTCAGGGGAAATATTTAAAGAAGTATGTTCGTCCCGTCACTCTAATTTTTTTTTTTTGAGGCACAGCAACGAATCAGCACTCGCGTTGATATGTGTCATGGCGTTGGTATAGATCAACCAATCTATTATTTATTTATCGTGTCAGGATCCATGCTCGAACCAATGTGACTCTCTCTCTCTCTCTCTCTCTCTCTCTCTCTCTCTCAAGACTCCCATGTCTCCCAGCAACTATCTCAGATCTTCAGGATCACATTTAGCGTCATGTGCAATTTACTGGAATCCACAGCAATATTTTTCTCACCAGCTCTTTCTTGTTCCTCTAACAGTGTCAGGCAAATCGTAGACGTTGCTCTCTGATAGTAGTAGATATGGCAGGTAGGTTGCCATAAAGTTGCTGCTTCGTGGAATTATCTTGCTAAGATATATTTAACACTGTTCATAGTGTTATGTAGTAGGTCGAACACAAGAAAGTATTTGTAAGTTATTTATCTGTCTGTTGATCTATCTATTTATCTATGTGTATTATCAATATATCTCTCAATCTATTTCTGTATCTATCTATCTATCTATCTATCTATCTATCAATCTATCTAACGAGTTATATAGTATGTCGAATACAAGAAAGTATTTGTTAGTTATTTATCTGTCTGTTGGTCTACCTATATATCTATGTGTATTATCGATATATCTATCGATCTAATTATCTATCTATTTGTGTATCAATCTCGATCTATCTATCTATCTATCTATCTATCTATCTATCTATCTATCTAACTGGAGAGATAAACAAGAGATGAATCTGAAGAATGTTGATAAAACCTGTCAAAATATAATAAAATCATATCATAGACAAGTTTACCGGAAGCATCTGATCAGCTGACGGAACTACATGTATGTTACCACGTGATCAGGTTAGTTGGAATTAGAATTTGGACGTTGAGCAGGGCGGACAGTTTAACAGCGGGGAGGGAGCTGACGTGTCTTAGAATGGAGACCTAGAATTAACCCATCAAGCAAAGATATTCATTTTATATCATTCTGCTATCGACACCTGGAGAGTGAATAAAAACTATGCAAAATGCAATCGGCGTTCTTGGAAGTGAATGAATATTCGCTCAAACAGGTTCCAGCCTCCCTTCCTAGAACAAGATGAATTCCAGGCAGACCAAGATCTACGACGCATGAAAATAAGGCATGCAAAAATACATGTATGACATACACACACACACACGCACACACGCACACACGCATACACACACACGCATACACACACGCACATGAACATTTAGACGATCATAGCATTGGAAACTCAATAGACCGCAACAACATAACTTAGGGTTCACATAGTGAAGAACCACCATAGATGTCGATGCCAACGCTATGATACATATCAAAGCGAGTGCTGGTTGGTTATTTCCAAAACACATATTTGTTTAGCTATTTAAAATCTTATTTGAAGCTAGGAGACATTTTAAAATTTTTTTTCGTGAGTCTATGATATTTTCGTACTGGAAATAACTAACCAGCACTCGCTTTGATATGTATCATAGCGTTGGCATCGATTAAGGAAAATGTATGTTTTTCTCTTGTGTGATTTCGTTCTGGGATTAGCAAGGATTGGCTAGAAATCTCATGGGCGACGTTATTTCAGATAATGAAACACGCTTATAAATAATAGATTTCCACGTATCTATAGAGTGTTATCATTGCTTATGACTTTTTAACGAGTGCGACTATACAAATTTCGCTCATATTATTATGCCTTTGCCAAGTTGAGCACATCTTCTCTTAACCCTCTTCTAAGCGTAACTAGATGTAAAACACTGCACAGAAGGTAGGCTCCCTCTACTGTGCAAGAAAACTAATCACACCTAAGAGTATCCTATACTTTAAAAAAAACACTGTTGCAATATTTTGAAGCTATAATGGGGTATATATTTAATTGCCGCCCACATCGGCAATATTTGGCACAAGGCCTGGAAAGTGGGATACCCGCAGGCTAAAGGAGGGGCACTCCTGCAATTTTAAAAATTGCCTGAGTAACCCCGTCGGCATTCCCCGGTCGGGGCGCCTCAGGCAGCAAGCAATAAACTTGCCCCACCGGAAAGCCCGGTGGCAAGGCCTGGGAGGGTGGACCTCCTAGGTATTACCCAGGCGGTGTACCTCAGTCCAACAGGTGCTGGGCCGGTTCCCGGCCCCTCACCTGTTGGGCTGAGTGTCAAGTAACGAATCCTTGACGTGTACTACCCTATCCCCCGGCAGCCGAAGCCGCTAGGAGACATCCCATCATAGTTGGACTATAATGGGGTATGATCCCACACAGTCGGACGATTCTATTTATAAACGATGCTGCTAAGAACTGACGAATCAAATTAACTACGTTCTGCTACCAACCAATCAGAAACCAGAATTGCTTCATGGATATTAAACTTTTCTGGAGCAATTTCACATGTTCTTTTTCCGGGTTTCGACACGGTAAGAATATTTTGTTCTGTGGAACTGTCTACTACAAACAAGTCACCTCCCAGGACTTGTGTGTAACAGCGAACCATCTGAAACTGTTTCTGAAACTCAAAATGGCTTACACTTCTAGAACCACAATCCGCTTCTGCATACAATATTGCTACAATATATGGACTGCTGCATCTTCCACTAGTCTCTCCATTTTAGACAAGTGCCCAGAAATGTCGAAAATGTGACAGGTCAAACACTATCCGCTAAGCTCCAGCCTCTGTCCCGTTTCTGAAATGTTGCATCACTCTGCCTGTTTTACAAGTACTTTCATGGAATGTGTACTGACGAACCTAAAGCACTTGTTTCCTCTCGACGGACATACTGCCAATTAATATGGCAAGCAGTAAAATCACTCACCTTCGCTGTTAAGGTATATAAGACTTTTAGTTTAATAATTTCTTCCTTCAGATGATTGAAATTCTCTACCTGTTTCCTACTCCTCTGGCTGTACTGATGTAACAGAGCCGCTGACGATGCGAGCAACCGTAACAATCGCATAAAGATATGCAAATGATGAAGCCCGTGCACGAATTACAGTTACATCACGAGTTACATCAGAAATGAAAGGACGTTTGTTCAGAGAAGCAGTGTTCAGAGAAGCGCGTGCTCGAGATGTGTGTTAAGACAAAGAGTATTCGAGATGTGTTTAAGACAAAGAGTATTCGAGATGTGTTTAAGACAAAGAGTATTCGAGATGTGTGTTAAGACAAAGAGTATTCGAGATGTGTTTAAGACAAAGAGTATTCGAGATGTGTTTAATACAAAGAGTATTCGAGATGTGTTTAAGACAAAGAGTATTCAAGATGTGTGTTAAGACAAAGAGTATTCGAGATATGTTTAAGATATGATATACTGGAAAAAGACGTGTTTAAGACACGACAAAGCGGAAAGTGACTTGTTCGAGACTATAGTCTTCCGAGAAGAGGGATTCGCGACACATGGGTAGCGTCAGAGCAGAGACGAAGAGTACCACGCCACCGAGAAAGGAGAAACAAATTGTTTAAATATTAAAAAAATGCGTTATTAAAAATACCAGATTTAAAGGCTTTTGTGAAAAAAGTGAGTCCAGTTTTTGTACTTTCTTCTGTTCCTTGAGACTGAGTCTACAACGTGTTAGACCCGCTAAAGGATAACACTGAATGTAAATACGCATACTTTTACCCAAATCCCCCAAATCTTTTTTTAAATATGATCCCAAATAGTTACAGTTTCTGTCGCAGTGGCTATACGACTTGTTTGAGATCGAAAGAAGTGTTATGTGAGTGTATAAAAACAGGGTCTATTTAACAGATGTCTCTTTCACGCTGTGATATATACAGTGTATCATCTAATGGTTGAGATATTCTATTGTTGTGTGCGTGTAAAATGGTTCATTGTGTCTGCAGCCGCTTCTTAACAAATACACGTAGTTACTAAACGTAATACAAACTTTTACTGGCAACTTTCTTACAATCAAACGATAACAATATGTCTCCTTGTCTTAGACCAAAAGAATCACATACCTTCTTATTTGTCCAGACACCGAAAAGAACACCATTACAACGAGTTAGATTTTACATGGTTTTTATTCGTCTCATGGATTACCTTATCAGAGTTTGGCACGACGAGTTTCTTTCTACATGTTCATTCGTTCCCCTGTCTACCTCCAACAAATTCGCCCACACGCCTGTTCGCTAATGCATTACTCACGAACTCATTAGCTTAATCGCTATTACGTTAGTTTCGGCAGACAGAGACGAATCGTCTGACCTGCTTCAACAGATATTCTGTATTAAATGGGAAAAGGGATTATTCCTTGGATATATATATATATATATATATATATATATATATATGTTAATAATATATTAATAATAATCGGTCAGGTTATCCGGCATTTTCCAGAAAATAGCTTACAAAAATAAAACAAAAACAATATGCAAAAATGTGCTCCTTTACGTTTCGTCTTTATTGCAAGACCTCCTCTGGATGAATTAAACTAAGAAAACAAAACACAGGTAGAAATATTAAAAAAAAAAAATTTTGCAATGCTATGTATGACCCTGTTCTATTTTAGAACCGAAAAAAGTCGGTAGAAATTCAAAAAAGGGGGGCATAGCGTTGAAAAAGAAAGAAATATTTTTTATAACGTCATATAGTCGTTAATATATTTAAAAAGATATGATGAAATTCATATTGTTTTTAGAACAAATATGTCTGTTATAATTCAAATGTGAATGTGAATCTGAAATGAAATGAGTGTATTTTTGTTGTGTAATTTATTGACGTATTATATTTGTTAATTAATATAGGAGAGATGTTCTATGCTGTGTGAGCGTTAAACTGTGTTTAAAATTAAATTATGTTCTTTTAATAAAGGTTTACTTATTAATGGCGATGTATTATAGAAACCTATAATATATACAGCGAGAGAGAGAGAGAGAGAGAGAGAGAGCGAGAGCGAGATATATAGATAAATAGATAGAGAGAGCGAGAGAGATAGATAGAGAGATAGAGACAGAGAGAGAAAGAGAGAGAGAAATATAAAAAGGAACACACTGAGTTCATCAAAGTTTCGTCTTTATTTTGAGACTTTCACTGGATGAAATAAAGGCGAACTTTGATGAACACATAACTCGGTTTGTTTATTTTTTTATTTCTATTTCGTCGGAATACTATTTCCATTGTTCTCCTCACACACACACACACACACACACACACACACACACACACACACACATATATATATAAAATGAATAATAGAAGATAATGAGAAAAAAAGGTTGGTTACTCTAATATTGGTAATAATTGGTAATAATAATGATATTAATTACTAGTTTAGAAATAACAATAACAACAAAAATAATTTATAAACGTAATAATTAATCATTATTTTTATCACCACTATAATACATAATATGAACTTATCATTGAATTTTTTAGAGTAATTTAATATATTCTGAGGTTATTAATATAAATTATACAATATTTAATGTTTCTTATATAGAAAAGTAAAGAAAGAGAAGGAAGAGTAGATAGAGGAAAGGAAGAAGAAAAGAAGGAGAGAAAAAGAGAGATGTTTAAAAATATTAACATCTATATTATAATTCGTGATATATTTGTCTTTTTTCTCGTTTCCTGTTTTATTTGTTATTTTTTGCCTTGTCTGATAATATTTGTTATAAATATCTTATAATATTTGTTATAAATATCTTATAATATTTGTCATAAATACCTTATAATATTTGTCATAAATATCTTATAATATTTCCATTGTTCTCCTCATATATATATATATATATATATATATATATATATATATATATATATATATATATATATATGAATAATAGAAGATAATGAGAAAAAAGGATGGTTACTATGATATTGGTAATAATTGGGAATAATAATGATATTAATTACTAGCGTAGAAATAACAATAACAACAAAAATAATTACTCATAAGTTAATCTCTGTTAACCTACTATTAAGTCAGAAAAGCAGACCAAATCACGTGTTGTTAACGTAAGCTAAAACTTTGTTTACTTAACTAAGCAAATTCTAATCTATTTCAAAATGATTAAATCTAATACCTCACTAAACATTCCATATTAAATCAAATTATTAAATCTAATACCTCACTAAACATTCCATATAAAATCATATTATTAAATCTAATACCTCACTAAACATTCCATATTAAATCAAATTATTAAATCTAATACCTCACTAAACATTCCATATTAAATCAAATTATTAAATCTAATACCTCACTAAACATTCCATATTAAATCATATTATTAA
>NC_136504.1:108262139-108309639 GCF_053919585.1 Euprymna scolopes
GTTGCCTTATATTTGTGGCTGTTTTAATTATGTTTTTTATTCTCCTAAAGAGAAAAAAATTCTCCATTTTAATTATTATTACGATTATCATAATTGCATATTGGGATAATTTTAATTTAACAAAATATAACGGTAAGTGAACTGGTTTTATTTCTGTTGAAGGAACTTTTATTTCTATCGAAGGAAGTCCTTTATTTTTTTAAACTGCGGAACAAACAATTTTTATATGAGAATATTTTTCAGTCCGTTCTTTTAATAATAAATAAAACTTTTCATTGAGTATTTCCAAATATTTTAAAGTTAAAAGCATTTTTCATGACAGTTTTTTTGCTTAATTTTTGTTGTTTTTGTTGTTTTTTTTTTTTAAAGACGATCAATGAATTCAATTTCTTAGCACCGGGCATAATTTATTTCTTTGAAATATATTTAAAATTAAAGGTTTTTGTTTTTTTATAACATTTAATCTGTAAATAATTTACATGACTGAAATGGGAAAAGAAATAGAAAATTCTCTCCAGAGACACACGAACACAAATTCATCTTCAAAATTGATTAATCAGTTTTAATTAAAGTTTTCAATACGAACTAAAAATAAATTAAATTTTAGTTAACATATTTTCTTGTGTTTTATTTGATAAATACATGCTGTATGCATTGTGCTGAAATAATAACGTTATTTAGAAAATCATTCTTTACAGGAGGGGATCTTTCTGACAATTCTGCACTTTCACCTAACAATTTAATGAAAAAAAAGATACCATAAAATTTAATTTAACTTTCAAATCCCGTCTAAAATATAGCACAGTGCGTACACTGCACAAGCACCATTATTATTATTATTATTATTATTATTATTATTATTATTATTAATATTATTATTATTATTATTATTATTATTACTATTATTATCACAACAACAATATTAAAAAAGGTACTTTACGTAAACGTGTTCTAATTTAATTGTTACTCCCTAAAAATTCGAACAATTTCAAACTTTATGTTATTCAAAAATATTCTAGAATAGCAACCCATCAGACGTTTAGAAAATACAACACTGATTGATATATATCTGAACCGATTTTGATCTTGATATTTACAGTTTAATCTCTCTCTCCACATTTTTTTTTGTTTACTTATTTTCCTACAGCCATGGAATTTATGGATCGCCCTACTTTCGTATTCCTATTTTTTAGATTTAAATTTCATCTAATTGCTTATATTTATATCACATTAGTCTTCCATGTGTTTCTTACATAATTAATTTTTTTTCCATGATTATGTTTTTAATTTATTTATTTTTAAAGTACTGGACGGTCCCTTCAAATCCTCGATTAAATATGTATAAGGGACTTATATCCTATTCAATCTCAAAAGGTTTAGCATCTTTTGATTTAATCTATAATTCATTAATTGATTTTACTAATGTTTTATTTCGTGGAAAGAGATTATTATTAAATGCTATTTTGAAAGGTTTACTTTTTATTACTTTAAAAATAAATCAACATTCCATACTTGTTAAGTCAAGAATTTAAAAATTATATTTGTAATTTTATAATTGTCTAATCATTCAATTTCTAATTTGGGTGGGTGTTTCGCGTCGGTTAGATTTCGCGAGAAGTTTTCGCATACTTCCTAGATCGTTATGCCTAAGATTCGCAAACGGACATCGTCTCGATTTTTTTTTTTTTGGCCGAGTTAAACAAAATGCCGACCATGCTGTCGTTTCCAGTGTTTTTTTTTTTTTTTTGAGTATGAATAAAGCGAAACTATTCAAACGCAAACGCCTAATATTTGGGCTGCGTAGTATCTGCTCTGAAATTGGTCCTTGGTCAATTCAGGGGAAACCCTTCATACAGAGACAATTACTATTTATTTGGACACTGCGAGAATGCCCCCTTTTGGGTGGAACTAGTTCCCCCCCCACATTATAAACGACTTTGTGTCTAATTTGCTTTCGTGGGAGGTTTAAACGCCATTTCTTTTCTTTTTTTCCACAGTGATCACCACTTATCAAGGCCCGGAAGCCACTCAGGGATAAGGGTTATTGCAAGTACAGTACGTCAGTGTGGAGATTTGATGAAGTGTTTACTTAAGGGGGCGGTTCATTAGGAATTTGTTAACGTTGGACTTGAAGACATCCAAGTTGTAGTCCGGTGGGAAGCAGGCAGACGGAAGAGTTCCACAGGCGTGCAATTCTAAGAAAGTGATTGACAACGTTAACTTTGAACGCTTTGGACTTCCGTTCACGTCATGGAGTAGCAGTATGATGTCAGATTTTCTTTCAATTTTATATTGATAGGGTGGCAGCTCTCAAAATTAAGGAAATTGTCTGTCGGTGTTTCCCTTTTTTTAATTGCATTTTCACCCCCAAACAAGCCATAGAGCCACTTTGATGTAGGGGCCTATTATTTCGTACAAAATTGTGTAGAATGATGCTGGTATATTAGGGTCGCTGATGTTTTAAGGACCTCTAAATATAGTACTATTTAATACTTTTGCTATAGCCGTATTTTCGCTGACATTTTAGGTTGCTTGCGTCGACAGTCGGAATCTGACCAAACTCTAAGCCAATAAGAATCGCAGACAAAAAACAACACAAAAAATAGTGTTATTTGAACAAATCGATAAATCCGCCTTTTAACAAAAATCTGCAAGGTTGTGAAAAGTTAAAAAATAAATTGTTTTCTCGGAATCTCGGAAATCTGAAATCTAAAAAAAAAAAATGTAAATCTTTTTTTTTTTTTGACTCTAACAGTAATCGTTCACCCTATACGTAAAGAAATGCAAAAAAAAAAAAAATGTTGTTGTTTTATTCCGGAGATTAACCCCAAATCCTTACTGTAAAAACGGTAAAACAAAACCCTGATTTTTTCCATCCTAACAGTGAACTAAAAATCTTAACTATAACAAAAGATAAAAGAGCTATTGTATATTTCACCCTAATGTACACGATAATAAATGTAAAAAAAGGTGTAGTTTTCGCTCTAAGAGTAACAAAAACCTTAAAAATTTAAAGAAAACTGGTGTTTATTTTCTCTCTCTTTTTAACCATAAAAGTAACCTTGAATTTTAACTCTTAAAGTGATAAAAAAGCTATCGTTTATTACAAGACAAACAAAAAACCCCACAAATAAATAAATAATAAATAATAAATAAATAAATAAATAAATAATGAAAAGATTTCCTGTGAAAAAAGTATTCCTAAAAATATTATTTGATTATATTTCCTGTCCTTTAACGACACCGATACACAGATGGTCATTGAAAATAACAACCTATCTAAGAGCCCATTTCAAACTCCTCAGCTTAACAGACAACATAGACTGGAACAAATACATTGAGTACATTGCCATTAATGGTACAAAGCAGGTGGCTTATATTTTCTGTCCTAGAAAAGCACTAAACACCCGAGAGTATTCTATATCTTGAAAAAAAAAATTCTTACGCGTGTAGTATTGTTGCGATGACTGGATTGGTGTATCTACTAGTGTTGGGACGAAAAAAAATGTCTATTTTCCGATGCCAAAAGCGATTCCTTTCATTATCTTTTTTTATTTGATTTTCTTTAAAACAGCATTTCCCACTGCTGGTAGTTATAATAAAATAATAAATATTTATTGATTTTCAACAACTAATAAAGCTAAAAGTTATAGATCACCCCCACAAGTCTGTGTGTGTGTGTTTTTTTTACGTCTGAGAAAATATATGCACAATTAACATGTGGGTTTTTAGGGTAATCGAAAAAAATAACAATTTTAGAGTTAAATATTTAGAGATTTATAAAGAATCGGAATCAGAATCGGTAATTGTATCGGAATCAGGAATTTAGTACAGAATTGGTAATCGTATCGAAATTGGGAAAAATGTTGGAATCGTCCCATCACGAGTATCTACCATAAATCTCTCATTTTTTAGACAGAGTTCAAAAAAGAATATCCAACCCAGTAGGCCCCACACTATCATTCAAGCTCGAATCGTCACAGTGTTGTATTCTTGTCTGTTTTACAAGTACAGTATCGCCCTGGGACACAGCATTAATCCGTTACGAGGTCGGGATTGTAAGGTGAAGTCGCCGTATGACAGTGCCTAACCAAAAATTTATACGGTACATATTAAAACAAGTTCTGTCCGTGTGCCGAAAGATGTTACCGCGACTGTATACAGACAGTGCTAAATTCCGTTGACATGGGCAAGTAACTTTTTCGACAAATACACGAAAAGCCCCCCAAAATCTTATTTCGAGACATTTGTGTAACTCAGCATTGTTCTTTACGAACCATATATAGACAAGGACAATCTAGGGTCTCACACCTTTTAGGGGGGAAAAAATTTCAATTCAGTACATCAGTTCGAAAGTTATATTAGTATATATACACACAACTAAATAAATAAACATTTAGAATTTTATTAATAGCATAGATAGATTAATAACAAAATGCAGTACAGTATATAATACACATGTATATAATAAAATAGGATTATAAATGACACCGGAAAGCGGGGAAAATACCGTTACGAGGGGGCTGGAAAAACATCGTATTTCACATGGTAACCTTAAAAACCTGTATCCTAGGGCCACCGTATCCCGGGGTTATGCTTTACTTTAATGATGAATATGCTTTAAGATATTTACAAAACTCGTGCCACCCCCTTCTCGATGTAAATACTTCCGACTAACTCGAGAAGCAGCAATACTCCATCTCTTCTCTAGATTCAGGAAAGCCTTCTACTCTAATAATTTCTTCCCTCGGATTGCTACATTTTGGAAATCCGTCCCTGTTTCCTTCTTCAACGACTACGATAACCCGTGGGAGATTAAATGTAATGTTAACAGACAACTCGGTGCTCAATTCCTTACAATCCAGTCTTAGACACAATTCAAATAGTAACAACTTGCGATCCGCGTGACAACATGTGCTGCTTTAAATGCTACTAGCAGGAGTGGGTCGCCGGCTTTGCCCGGGCGTAAAATATGCTTAAATATGATATTATGATTTGTCCAGATTGTGTATATATTATTATAGAGTCGAGATTTAAAAAGTTAAAAAAAAAGTATTTCGGTGCCATCAACTAGAATCAAAACTGAAAGCAAAACTAGCATTCAAAGCTGGTGACGTTACCACTATACCAACGTTACACGCATATGAACTGATTAAAAATTAATAATTAAAAATAAACTAAGATTAATGTACAAAATGTATAACTATTTTTTTTTTTTTATATTTTGACCCATTTTTGACCTCTTAGAAACTAACCGACTAAAAACGTATAAAAAATAATTTGAGGGCCCCTAGCGCCGCTTTGCACCTTTTAGTTTCAGGAGAGATAGAGTTTGAAAATATGGAGACAGACAGACAGACAGACAGACATATAGCCTTTGATATATTAGATTTTTTAAAATTTCTTTCCTTTTTTATTTATTTCGTTCGTTATTTAGTTTGGCATTTTCCGACTGTTTACGTAAACAGTCAAAAGGTGTCAACTACAAAAGGAGTACACCATACGTCACAAACTGTATCAGTAACATAAAATGTAATATCAGTTTATGAGATGGGGGAAAAGGGATATCATATCTCACATGCAATCCCGGGCAATACCGGGTCTTACTACTACTTTATAAATCTAAGAAAAAGCTAAATAACAACCAGTAAAACGATCTTTCGTGGAGTTCACTACCAGTGTTCGACAGAATGGCGGTATGTGCGAATCGGCGCCAGCTGAATACTCTGCAAGGAGGCTACATTTAAATGACTCCATCAAGTGAATATAGTTTTTTTTTACTGTTATTTTTATTTTCTGAAATAAATTCCTATTTGAAATCAGTTTGAATTAAGCTGTCGTTGTGCATGTGAACTTAAAGATGGCGGACGACGACTGGAAATAACCATAGCACGAGAATTAATGAGGTTTACTGCGGGAAGATGAACTCTAAAAAACTCAGATACATGAAATCTTTAATGTTATTTAAATTATGCTTGTAGGCAAATTAATACACGCACACGCACACACACACACACATATATATATATATATATATATATATATAAAGAGAGAGAGAAACATAATAAGATAGGTAGAAAGATATCATAATCCATTTATATCTGTCTTAACCCACACACAAATACATGCATATATATCTTATAATACAGTCGTATTCCTGTCTGTTTGTTTTTTCACAGTTTGGTCCACACGCAGAAATTGGGACACTATTTCACAAATAGATTTTAATACTGAAAACGAACTTTTATATACTTTATTCCCGCTTGATTTCTATATATACTGTTTATTGAAAACTTATCAACATTTAAGAGGTTATCTAATTTGCATATTACATTAAATAAACTATGTTCTAATAATTAGCTCTAAATTTTAAATGAAAAGTTGTAATAGAATTATTTAACGCAATCACTTTAGGTATATTATATAAAGTTAATTTATTGAATTTATTTTTAATTTAATTTACATTTAATTTAATTTACATTCAATTTATTATTATTATTATTATTATTATTATTATTATTATTATTATTATTATTATTATTATTATTATCAATAGCAGTGTCGTTTAAAAACGGATGTAAGTTTTCATTAAACCTATGAGTTATTTCCCTTTAATTTATGATATTTTATTTACCGGTTTCAAATTCAAAGATGTGTGAATGATTTCAAATTAACTATATTTGTTGACAGACGTGCGTGTCGAAGAAAAAGCAAAAAAATAATTCTAAAATCACGTTTACTTCCGAAAGAATGAGACCAGAATGAGAATAACGCGAGAAGAGAAACCCTTACCGCTTGTCGTTTTATGCTATGTATTTGTGCCCAATTGAAAAAAAAACCCCTAAAAAAGTATTAAAAAAAAACGAGTTATAAAATACAGCCATGCGCATACTGACATACATATTTATCTATAATATATATCTCATCTGTCTGTTTGACTGTAGGTATGCATGTATATATGTTTGTATGTCTGCCTAAAAATTTCCACAGAAGCGACGAATTTTCACGAGATTAGCATTGTTTTGAGGCTGGACCCTTCAGACGACGAATATCGAAAAATTGATTAAAAACATTAATTACTTCACTTTCAATTCGGCAGTTTTTTACCAGGAAAGTGTCACATTTTTCGCCGATATTTTCGGAAGCCATTCCCTCCTTTAGATTGACTAGCATTAATTTAAACTTTCGCATTTTCGGGTTTGGCGATAGATCCAACGGCAAGGACTTTGCGGCGATTGGATATCCGGGTCAAATCGTAAATTTCATTAAAAATTGCAGATTATTTACAATCTGATGTTCGGAATAATATGTTGAGGATTTGAATAAATTCCTCAAACAATAAATAAAAAAAAGAAATAATGTAGGAAATTATGTAAAATAAACTTTTGCTTATTTACGTTAAATTACTTTATTTTGTGCGCCAATGTGGCAGTCTGTACAAAACGGCAGAGAAAAAGAAAGTAAGGAGAGGAAAAGAAATAGATGATGTGTTGCGAATGAGGCGAGAGAAGGAGAGAGTCAAGCAATGTTCTTTGGTGTGTGAAACAGCCTGTTGTGTGTGCTACTATACTCGCTCTGCGTATGTGCTATTCGCGTCCTCTCTTTCTCTGTCTGTCGCAAAAAGTTCTTTTTGTACCTTTAATATTTTTTTCAAAAGACCCAAGAAACTGGCAGAAAGAACCATTTTTTTTATTGAGCTCTGATTAATGAAAAATTCATATTTTTGTCGAGCAGAGTGTTTTATACTAGCTTTTTGACCCCAATGGGCTTGGTATGGATGAATGCAGTAATAACCACGCAAATGATTTTTTTAGAAACACCCACGGGTGAATTAATTAGAAAGATCAAATAAAAAACAACGCAAATACCTATAATTCAGCCATCTGCGAGCATCTTACTGATGTTGACCCAAGATGGGAATCACGCAAGCAAAACACGGAACACGGATTAATTGTAAGGAAGATATATTAACCGAAAAGGTTACAAGGATGGGATAAAGGGTAAGCGGAGCTTACTACGTGGTGTTGTTATAGGAAGTCGTACACGCTGCGTATGACTAGTTCTTTTTCAGGGTATGCGGTATTACGCTACTGCTCTCTGAGTTTCCTTCGAAGTAATCTCCCCCGGCTGCAATGCACTTGTTGTATCGTTCTAACAACTTTTAGAACACCGTATACCAGTTTTGTTGTGACGTATCAATGTCTCTTCAATTGTCTCATATCGACAGCCTCCAAAGTTTTTCATGAGTCAAAGTCACAGGTAGCAAGGTCTGGACTATGGGGAGGGTGAAGACTTCATTTGATGTCCATGAAACATCTTTCTATCTGATCTTCTCTGAGAACACATGGAACAAACTTTGCGCAAATCTTCCCCATCTTCAGTTCCTCGTGACTAAATCACACACTGACTATAACCCTTATCCATGAGTGGTTTCTAGGCCTTGATAAGTGGTGACCACCTTGTAAAAAACACAAAAAACCCATCAAACTGCGCACTTTTTGTCTCTAGTGACACACGACGGTCCTTATACATGAAATTCTTTATTTGGCCAATCAATTCTGGTATTCTGACTTCCTTACTCCTTCCACTCATTTCATCATCCCTCATAGGCTCACTACCTTCCGTGAATCTCATGCCACTCAAACGCTAATGTTCGGTCCATACAAGCTAGTCCAAAAGCAGTCTATACGTTTCCACAACATTTTTTCAAGATTGAAACAGAATTTTATTGCATATCGTTCTTCTCAAGTTTCCTCACGTCAAGATTACATTCATAAAATCACCAGCTGTGACCACTTAGTAGGGCGTATTCAAATTTCGGCTGTAACTGTTCCTTTGCACCTAAAATCATCAATATTTTTAAGTCATCTCATTGCGAATGGAGAATTTAGAATTAATCCGTCTAATTTTTTTGGTAATGTAATATCGGTAACAATATGTTCTCATTACATGAAGTAAAGTCCAACTGGTCAAAATGAATGTTCCAAATTGTTAAAAAACATGATGAAATCATAATAATTGAACTTTTTTTAATTAGTTTCAGTTGTTATTTTGAGATTGGATTAAAAATGAGAAAACCCAAACAATAAGTTTTTAGAAATTTTTTCAAATTTCTTAGGCACAATTTTCCAATCCCTAATTAAATGAAAAGAAAAGAAAAGAGTAAAAGATGGCGTCGTGGCCGGGTTCGAATCCCCCGAACGGTAGCAATCGTGTCACGCTGCACTGCTTATTCCCGAAAGAATGAAACACTAGTGTCTGTAGGTATTAAAAAATTATTATTGTAATAATTATGTCAGCCCCTACTAGAAACTTAGTTCTTATTGTTAAGCACTTTAAAGTTGAAATAGAAAGTCCGTCACCTAAGCTCGCATGCAAAGATCATGATGGTATGTTACGACTTTTAAAAAGTGAATGTAAAAAGTTCAACGATATTTCTCGCGATTGAGATTGATCGTGGGGGTTGTTCCTTGTTAATGGACTCAGAGGTGGCTTCATGACCGGGTTCGAATCTCCCGACTTGTAGTAATCGTGTCACCCTGCACTGATGATTCTCGAAACAATGAAACACTAGTGTCTGTAGAGATTAAAAATATCATTGTAATAATTATATATATATATATATATATATATATATATATAATTATCCACAGCCGCCTCTCTAATGAGTCGTAGATGACGAAACACGTGTCAGTGGATAATTATATTTTTAAAATGATATATATATATATATATATATATATATATATATATATATATATATATATATATATATATATATATATATATATATACAGTGATGATCATATTTATTGGCACGGTAAAATAAAAGTTAATTTTTGTCTAATAAATTCTAAAAAAGGGATTAAATTAAAGAAAATAACAAAGTATATTATGTATTTTTAACTGGCCTTTCCGATGCAGCAATCGGATTTTAGAAAAAATAAATAACAAAGGAACAACAAAACATAATTGCAAAAAACCCTTGTTCAAAATTATTGGCACGGCTTTGTTTTTCTTTTAGTATCAGTATAATATCAATCAATTTCCGGTTTACGTGCTTTCTGAACTTTTTTTATAGCCATTTTATGCTTGTTTAACGCTAATTCAGTGAATAATTTTTTTCAGATAATTTTTAGATAGCGATTTATTTAAACTATTATAAGTGACTAAATTATAATTTTCAATCGCCATGGTTAAAACTAAGGAACACAGCGAAGACGTCAGGAAGCTTGTTGTATCATGCCATACCAATGGGGAGGGCTATGATAAGATTTCAAAGAAGCTAAACCTTCCCAAATCCACTGTTAGAGCCATAATAAACAAGTTCAAATCGCAAGGCCACGTTATGAGTTTAGAGGGTAGAGGGAGAAAAAGGATTCTTTCCCCAAGAGATGAACGGAAAATTGTTCGACAAGTAAAATAAAACCCAAGGATCTCTGTTGGGGAGATTGTTGATGAACAGAGCACCTCTGGAGTGAATGTATCTCGACATACAGTTGGTAGAGTTTTGAAGAGAGCTGGTTTAAAAGCATGTCGTCCGAGAAAGACTCTCTTTTTGAAGCCTATGCACCTGAAAGCAAGGCTAGCCTTTGCAAAACGTCATATTGATAAAGATGTTGCATTCTGGAAACGTGTTCTATGGACTGACGAAACGAAAATAGAGTTATTTGGCCATAATAAAGTGTCTTATATTTACAGAAAATCTGGCGAAGCTTTCCTGCCTAAGAACACCATACCCACAGTGAAGCACGGTGGTGGCAGTTTGATGTTTTGGGGATCCTTTGCTGCCTCTGGACCAGGGCGACTTGTTAAGGTCACAGGTAGCATAAAAAAGGAAGATTATGTTAAAATATTGGATGAAAACCTGAAAGACTCTGCTAAAGAGCTCTCACTTGGTCGTCGTTGGTGGTTCATGCAAGATAATGACCCAAAGCATTCGGCTAAACTGACTAAGAAATGGCTTGAGGACAATCATATTAATGTTTTGGAGTGGCCATCACAAAGCCCAGACCTTAATCCAATTGAAAATTTATGGAGAACATTAAAATTGAGGGTAATGTAAAGGAAGCCTAAGAATCTTATTCAATTGGAGGATTATTGTCAGGAAGAGTGGGCTAAAATTACTACTGAAGAGTGCAACAACTTGGTTGTAAACTATGAAAAGCGACTGAGGAAGGTAATCAAGGCCAAAGGCTATACAATTGATTATTAAATAAATCGTGCCAATAATTTTGAACAAGGGTTTTTTGCAATTATGTTTGTTGTTCCTTTGTTATTTATTTTTTCTAAAATCCGATTGCTGCATCGGAAAGGCCAATTAAAAATACATAATATACTTTGTTATTTTCTTTAATTTAATCTCTTTTTTAGAATTTATTAGACAACATTTAACTTTTATTTTACCGTGCCAATAAATATGATCATCACTGTATATATATATATATATATATATATATATATATATATATATATATATATATATATATATATAAGAGTAATGGTAGATGGACAAAAATCGGAGGCCTACAATATAAATACTGGAGTCCATCAGGGATCCATCCTATGCCCAACTCTCTTCCTGATCTACATCAATGACCTCCCTAAACACATACTTAAATCATTCGTTGACATCTATGTTGATGACACGACCATCTACGGCAACACATCAAAGGCTGTAAATGACAAAGTCCTCTCTGATTCTCTCTCCTCTGATCTCGAGCGCGTGGTTCAGTGGGGGAAGATGTGGTTGGTTACCTTTAATGTTTCCAAAACCAAACCCCTATCCTTACATCATCAACGCTCTGATCCCCAGCTGGCATCAATTGTGATGGATGGCTCTCGTCTGGGTGAGGCTCCGTGTTTTGACAAGCTTCTGAGTTTGACCTTTACTCCTGATCTGAAATGGAACACGTACATCAAGTCTGTTGCCAAGGTCGCTAGAAAGATGGTGGGATCCTTATACCGCTCCAGAAGATATCTCACTACTGATGCAATTCTCTATCTATATAAAAGCCAAGTATGTCCAAGGATGGAATACTGTTGCCATATCTGGGTAGAAGCTGCTAAAAACAGCCTATCCTGCCTTGACAGAGTACAAAATAGACTTCGTGGCTTAGTGGTGGATGCCTTTTTCTCTACCCTGAAACCTCTCTCCCACAGAAGAGACGGTGGGGGCCTATCCTTGTTTTATCGTTATTTCCGTCTGAACTTCAATCTCTGGTCCCCCCCATCGCCAATCTTTCACGAAAAACACCCGTCTAGCTGAATCCACTGTGAAAAATTTCCCCCACTCTTTATCTGTGCCTAAATCAAAACGTGGATTCCATGAACAAAGCTTCTTTCTTAGAACTGCACGCCTGTGGAACTCTGTTCCGTCTGCCTGCTTTCCACCGGACTACAACTTGGATGTCTTCAAATCCAATGTTAACAAATTCCTAATGAACCGCCCCCTTAAGTAAACATTTTATCAAATCTCCACACTAACGTAATGTACTTGCAATAACCCTTATCCCTGAGTGGCTTCCGGGCCTTGATAAGTGGTGATCACTGTGTAAAAAAAAATATATATATATATATCACAATTTCAACCATTCATAAACTACATTTAAGAACATCCCAATTAATGGATTGATGATTATACTTACGGGCTTAAAATGCGGACGAAAAAAATATATCTGCCTTACTTAAAAAATACTAGTTTTATTTTTAGTGTCTTTAACCCCCCCTCACTCTTTTTGCTGATGAGGAGACTTTGTTTTATAAAATCAAATGATAAAATTATTGTCCAAGACTCAATAAAAATATCGTTTCCGAAACGATCGTACAATTTATTGATTTTGTTTGCTCTTCATTGTGAAACCGATTTTTAATTTTTAATTTTAATTATAAATTATCAATCATTTTACTCAATATATATTTTTTACATAGACATTACCACTTATCAAGGCCAAGATGCCACTCGAGGATAAGGCTTAAAGAGTGTACATTAGACATTTGACAATATCGTAACCGTTAGTAATGGAGATTCGGTAAATTTGTTAACTTATATGGAACGGCTCATCAAAAACTTGTTTACGTTAGACTTGAAGACAACCATATTGTAGTCAGCTGGAAAGCAGAAAAACGGAAGACAATTCCATAGGCGTGCAGTTCTAAGAAAGAAGCTTTGCTTATGGAATGTCCGTTTATGTGTAGGCACAGATAAAGAGGTGGGGAAACTAGTGATAGTGTTTTCTGTAAGACGGGTGTTTCTTGTGAAAGTTTGGCGAGTGGGACCATAGAATGGAGCTCAGCAGAGCACCTGCCCTGAAAATAACGATAAAGCAGAGACAAACTCGAAACATCTCTTCTGTGAGAAAGAGGTTGCAGGGAAGAGAAAAGGACACCCCCATCACAAGGCTACGAAGTCTATCTTGAACTCTTTCAAGCAGGATAAGTCCTTTCTAGCAGCTCCTGCCCAGATGTGGCAACAGTACTCCATCCTTGGACGTACCTGGCTCTTATATAGATAGAGAATTGTATCAGCAGTAAGATGTCTACTAGATCGATAGAAGGATCCCACCATTTTTCCAGCGGTGTTGGAAACTAATTTAATGTATGTGTTCCATTTAAGATCAGGAGTAAAGGTCAAGCCCAGAAGCTTGTCAAAGCATGGGGCCTCCCCAAGACGAGAGTCATTATATATATATACAGTGTGTGTGTCTGTTCGTATTGTATAACTATATTAATAACAATAGAAATATGCGCTGAGGTATCCCAGATTTTCATCCACATTTTATTTTTTCGTAAAGCAAGCGCGTTACATATATACATGTTTAACATGACGCATACTTCTTTTTTCATCTTCACGATTACAAAGAAAACGGCAGCCATAATGGCGGATCCGTTAATAAGATAAACATTTAATAGCACACGCATGCGCACGAACTAGTTGATGAAATACACACGCGCGAAATTCACACTTGTGTACACCTGTGATCTATATAAATTAAAAAAAGTTTAACATCACAAAACCATATTTTTTTTTTTGTTTCCAGTACTTGAGAATGCGAAACACGGCATATGCAAGAAGAGCCACGCAACGAGTGATGATATTTTTTTGAGAAAAATTTATATTACATTAGCCGTAAAAGAAGAGAAACTTATTTGCACACACACACACACACACACACACACACACACACACACACACACACACACACACACACACACACACACTCCTTTCTCAGAACTGCTCGCCCGTGGAACTCTCTTCCGTTTGCCTGCTTTCCAGCTGACTACAATTTGATTGTCTTCAATTCCAACGTAAACAAGTTCTTGATGACCCCCCCTAAGTAATCCAATTTACAACATTTCCACTACTTATGTATACCCATTAATCATTATCCTCGAGTGGCCCCCGTGCTTTGATAAGCGGTGACTCCTTTGTAAAAAAAATTCGTATTTACTTCAATAGTGCTCAATACATAGGCAAAGCTAGGAAGATATCTACTTTTCCCATGTAAACACACACAAGGAAAGGGGTGAACCTAAGGTCAACTGTACCTTTGTACTGTAATTGCTTGCCTATTGGCTGATTAGGATGGGCGCGGTGAAAACTAGCAAGCTTATTGGCTTACTAAAAATTCAATAGCATGTGCGTGTATAAAAAACGCGCGGTAACCACAACTCTTCGCATAAGCCTGACGAATTCTCACGAAAATGAAACGCGAGTTATTCTGTGTAGCTTTATTGCCATATATATTCTTATAACTTACTATATACTTTATATATATATATATATATATATATATATATACTATATACTTTTATTTATTATGACAAGGACTTTTAGTTTTAGCTCACCATTTGTCCGAAACATTAGCATGTAAAGTGTCGCGACCATATAAATTGGTTTATATTAATAAAATCCTATTTTTCTCTTCTTTTGTTGAGCACTCTTAATAACATCAATAAATTTATTAGTTATCACTAAGACAATGACAGCAGAGTATTCTTATCACTTTTTAGACTCTCAAGTATATATTCGACACAGTTATACACAATTAATCAACCGAGAACCACATCACTCTGTCTAAAAGCATATCAAAAGGATACACACGAGAGATTCAAAACCATTAAAAGAATATGCTATTGTCACTGCCCTAGTTATCAATCTTGAATACCTTAAACCTGATATATATATATATATATATATATATATATATATATATATATATATATATATTGTCATTTGGCCTTTTGGCCACGATCAAAGTGTAGTATCTGTTCTCTGATACATACACAGCGATAGGCAGTGTTGTTCTGGCGACACATTCTCGTGGCCGGCGAGCTTGTTGGGTAGCGTTCTGTCCGCACCCCCACTTTGTCTGTCTTTCTCTGCTCTCCCCCCTCCCCCACGGGGGGGGGATCCGAGCTGATAATTTACGACCTTCCCGCGAGGGAGGGTCGGAAACACTTTCTCTCTTCCCTCCACTAACTTCCCACTCCCTCTCTCAGTTCTATCTCCCCTCTTGCCGCCTTTGGCGCCACTTCTTTTTGGCGCCAAAGTCGGCTCCCAATTTGGACGTCGACTCCACGTCACTCATTTTGGTGAATTTATACAGGGAAGAGAGAGCTTTTATTCAAAAATGGACACCCCCAGCCCGGGGACCACCAATACAGATACCCCCAGCCAGGAGGCTACCACAAGAAAAACTGCTCCCCAAGAGGACGGCTCCCCAACAGGGGAAGCAAAAAGCAACGGGGCATACCGCCCGGACACTAAACCAAAGGACGCCCCTCAGAAGGGAGAAAACTCACCAGCAGCTCCCCAAGAGGGCGACTCCCCAAAAAGGGGAGAAAAAACAATGTTGGACGGGGCATCCCGTTCCGGCAACAAAAATCAAGAGACAGTAGCCCCAAAGGACGATAAGGGAGACAGTGCTCCCCAAGAGGGCGACTCCCCACAAAGGGGAGAAAAAACAATGTTGGACAGGGCATCCCGCTCTGACTACAAAAATCAAGAGGCAGTAGCCTCAAAGGACGATAAGAGAGACAGTGCTCCCCAGGAGGGCTACTGCCCCAAAAGGGGAGCAAATCAAGAAAACGAGGGGGCATACAGCCTAGACCTCCCCAAAACAAAAGGGGCAAAAGCTCCCAAGGACAATAAAGAGGACAACGCTCCCCAGGAGGCCGACTCCCCAAAAAGGGAAGTATTTCCTGGAAGAAGTATAGAGCAGGGAGAGTCGGTCCCAAAGGAAAGCGGAAAGGGAAATGCGCCTCAAAATAGCAACCCTTCCGCCAAGGAACAGCAAAAACAGTCCAACCTCACCAAAGATCCAACACCAACAAGAGGGTCGGCATGGGGGAAGACTGTAGAGAAGCAACTGTCCCCTCAAGAGTATAGAGACTTGTACTTGACCAAGTACAGACAATACATAGAGGGGGCAGAAATTAAACCAGTGCCAGGCGCTTGGGAGGCAATCGAAGACAGAGTGCTCTCCCTCATCATCTCAGATATGCCGGAAAACCGCCTCCTAGGGATGAAAAAGGAAGACATGGCAGGGCTCCTACACAAGCTAAACATCCCGGTATTATACCTGTACCAGAGGAGCTACGCCATGTGGGACATCCTCCTACCCACCAAGGAAGATGCGGAGAGACTCTCCCTACAGGAAATTAAGTATGGGAGAACAAAACTAAAGCCCGAATACCAGGGCAGGACAAGGACCCGGGTGCAGGTATTCAATGTACCTATGCAAATATCAGCAGAAATCCTGGGATCCTTCTTCACACAGTTCGGCGAGGTGGAAAAAATAACCCCAGTGCGGTCGAAAACCGGCATGCACTTGGGCAGCTACACTGTGGCCATGAGGCTAAAGAAAGAAGGCTTCCAGGCGATACCAGCACAGCTGACATTTAAGGAGGCAACTATGACAGTAGTAGTGGAGGGGCGTCGTCCGCACTGCTGGTTTTGCCAAAAACAGGGTCACATGGCCAAGAGCTGCCCTCAAAGGTCAAATCCTACTCAAGTGACACTAAAGGCGGTCCCAACCTCTGAGACAGCACCAGTGTCCAAACAGGCTGTCACAACTCCTGCAACCAGAGCACCAACCCCAGCACCGAGGAAACCCAAAACTGTGCAGGAGCCCAAAGGGGAGGAATGGATCACGGTAATGAGGCGGAAACGGAAGCCCACAATCCCATCTGCCACCGTCCCACAACCAACCCAACAACCGAGGCAGCAACAACAACAGCAGCCTCCACAACAGCCGCAGCAACAGCCATGGCAGCAGACACAGCAGCAGCAGCAGCCAAACCAGCCGTTGAACCAGCCGCAGCAACAACATCAGCTGCCGCGGCCAATTCCACAACCAATGCCACGAAAACAGCAGCAACAACAAAAACAGCAGCAGCAGCAGCAACAGCCAGAACAGCAGCAACAAAAACGGCTGCAGCAACCAGAAAAGCAACAGCATCAACCGGAGAAACAACAATTAGAGGAGCAGCAACAACCAACGGTCCCCACACCAATTGAGACGGGGATCAAGCGAAGAAAACACTGCTCCTCTGAGGATGAATCTGCTAGTGAGAGGGAGAGGAACTCAACCTCACCACTCCCCGGTTCATTCAAAAGAATAAAAAAGAAAAGGAAAGGGGAGAAAAGGCAGCCCCCACTCCCTGTGAGCATACACCACCTCTAACAACAACACAACCCACTTCCACCCCCATACCACATACTGCACCAACACTAGACACCGCACTAACACCAACACCAACATCAGACACCGCACCAACACCAACACCAACATCAGACACCGCACCAACACCAGACACTGCACCAACACCAGACACTGCACCAACACCAGACACTGCACCAACACCAGACACTGCACCAACACCAACACCAGACACCGCACCAACACCAACACCAACACCAGACATCACACCAACACCAGACACCGCACCAACACCAACACCAGACACCACACAGACACTCGTCCCCACAGCAATGCAAATTGAGCCGCCATCCCAGAAAGAAAAGAATGAACCCGGGAGGGGGAGAGACCCTTCAGATTCTCCCACTTACGGACTCACTCCAACAGGGACTCTCGCCCTCGAAACGAGAGAGGAACTTTGTTCTGTAGACCCCCTGTCTGTGGCAATGGGCGTACCACACCGGCAGAGAAAAAATTTAAAACCTCTGCTGGACTGCCAACAGATAGGGGGAAAAGACGTTAATGTCCCCTCTAATTTCCCGGACGCCCCACGGCTAACAACTTTCGTCAGGCTTCCTGAGGCCTGCAAAACCAACGTGTGGACAATGCTGGAAGCCGCTGAAGGGGCTGGTCCGGGAATTGAACTGATTAGGAAAAATGACCCTTCCCTTGAGGAACTCGCAAAACAATGCAAGGGAAGGGTCCCAGTGTTGGTCCATCCGTCACTCTATAGGGCCCTTAAATTGACTTACCCTTTGGATGTCGGCGGCATTGTGAGAGAAGGTCAGGACATGAAAAACCTGACCACCTTGAGCATTGCACACAACGTCGGTGTCCTTTCCCCGGCTGACTTCGGAGCTGAGTGTAACACACCTTAAGGTAGGTACCATGGCTTTGAATTTGGCTAGTCTGAATGTGAGGGGCTTGAGATCATCGGGCCGGGCGGCTCGCCTCCGGCACGACCTTTTGTCCCTGGGAGTGGATGTCGCTGCGATTCAGGAGACGCATTTCGTTTCCTCTGTGGACTGTCAGGTGCTGGCCCGAGACTTTGAGGTTTTCTCAGCATATGGCAGCCCGCGGGGGAAGGGAGTTTCCGTGCTGGTTAAACGTACCCTGTCGGCGACGGTCGACGTTGTCCATAGAGATGCAGTGGGTAGGCTGGTTGTGGCCGATGTTGCCGTAAAAGATTCTGTGTTTCGGGTGATTGCGGTTCATGCGCCCAGCACCGCTCGTGAGAGGGTCTCATTCTTCAGTCAGCTTGACGCGTTTGTAGATTGTCGGAAGCGGGTAGTGCTAATGGGGGATTGGAATTCCATCTTAGACCCCGACATAGATAAGGTAGGAGGCGAAGCTAGAGGATCGGAGAGGTGCGAGTCCAGCCATGCTGATCTGATGGCTAGATGCGGTCTGGTCGACAGGTTTCGGGTCGAGCATCCAGGGCGGGAGATGTGGACGTGGACCAATAGTGTTTCCTCCTATCCAAATACTTATTTGGACAGGATGTTAGTTAGGAGAGGCGAAGTAGACTTCTTATCTTGTCCCACGTTCACTTGGCTAGGCCAGACGGACCATAAATTAGTTATGGCCCGGCTGAAGCTAGGAAATAGGCCTAAGTTAGCGGGGTACTGGAAGTTAAACACCTCCCTTCTGGAGATACAAGACTTCCAAGATCAGTTAAGAGAATTGATTAAAAAGGCACTAGTGGGGGCGGTTACCGGGAGTAAGTGGTGGTTAGGTCTCAAAGCCAAGATCAGAAGCTTCTCCGTCAAGTATGCCCAGCGCCTCGCACTAGACAAGGCCAAGACGAAGAAGAAGCTAGAGCAGAAACTAGCCCAGGCTACGGGGGAGGGCGATAGGGTTAGTCAGGAACTAGCTAAGCAGGACCTTCTACGCGAGACTAGCGAGCGTTACGAAGGCCAAGTAGTTAGAGCTAGGCTTAGAAAGATAGGCAACGAAGCAGTCAATTCTGATGCAGACGTGCGCCGTGAGGTTTCTAGGCGTGGCTCGGACAAATACATTGCAAAAATCAAACATCCGAATGGACGCACCCAGGAATCGACTCGGGAGATCTGCGAGGGGTTTCGAGAACATTTCGAGGAGCGTTTTACGCAGCAGCCCGATCTTCCGGTCCTTGAGTTTAGCGACTATTTGGCCGACTCTCCCCGCCTCGAGGCGGCTAGAGCGGCTAGTTGCGAGGGCCGGGTGACGGAGCGGGAGGTCTTTACTGCGCTGAAGCAGGTCAGCTGTGACAGATCGCCAGGACTTGATGGTCTGCCATACGAACTGTACTTGAGGCTGTCGCCCATGTTTCTGCCTCTTCTGACGGATATGTTCAACCATTGGTTTGCTCAGGGATCCATCCCAGGGCAGGTGACCAAGGGAGTGATCACATTGCTGAAGAAAGGTGACGGGCATGGAGGGGAAGAGTTAGACGACTACAGGCCCATAACTCTGCTAAACACAGAGTTGAAGATTTTGGCCAAGGTCCTGTCGAATCGGCTGCAGGTTGTTATCGACGAGTTGGTTGAACCGGAACAGAACTATGCTGTGAAGGGGAGATCGATTCAGAACAACTTGCACCTGATCCGCATGATCCTAGAGGGGGGAATAGATGACGACACGGAAGCCGCGCTGATAAACTTAGATCAGTCCAAAGCTTTCGATAGGGTCGACCATCGTTTCCTGGCATCTGTCTTAGAGGCCGCCGGTTTTAAACCGGACTTTTGCAAGTGGATCTCCATAATGTATCGACAGCCCATGGCTGTCGTGCAAGTCAACGGAAAGCGCTCGAAACCCTTTGTTATCTCTCGGTCGGTTCGTCAGGGTTGTCCGCTGTCGCCCCTGCTTTATGTCCTGGCTTTGGAGCCTCTTCTCCGCAAGCTGAGACATGGGGAGGCAAATTCGGCCCTGCGCGGAATGGCTCTGCCTGGCGGCTCAGCTGCCAAGGTATCCGCGTTCGCCGATGATGTCACGATCTTCGTGTCGAGCTTCAGAGACATTGAGGTCGTGTCGGAGGCACTCACACAGTACGAAAGAATTACAGGGGCCAAGATAAACCGCAACAAGTCGGTAGGACTGCGGTTGGGCGCATGGAGTGGCAACGCAAACCTCCCTGCGCCCTTCAGCTGGACAGATGGCCCGGTCCGGATCCTCGGCGTGTGGTTCGGACCGGGTCTCCAGCTTGACAAGAATTGGTTGGAGGTACGGTCAAAGGTGGAGGCTGCAGTCAATTCGTGGCTTCCTAGGAAACTTTCCTTAAAGGGTAGAGCTGAGGCGTGCGCCACTTACGTCTTTCCTCTCATCCTTTACCGACTGGCCGTACTTCCCCTGCCTGCACAACACCTAAAAGCTCTTGTCGAACTCTTGTCCTCGCTCCTTTGGGACAGAGGAAGACACTGGGTGAGCAGACAGGTCTGTATTCAACGTCCGTGTGAGGGAGGCTTGGGAATGCCGGACTTGAAGTGTCATCGAGATGCTGAGAGGCTGGCCTTCCTGAGCCACTATATGCAGGAGGACCAACCGTGGCACCCCGTGGTTACTGCCGCCTTCCCCGACCTCGTTCTCGACCCTTCCATCGAGAGCCGTCGCAGGCCGCGGGGAGAATCTGCCTACATGAAAGAGTGCCGAGCCGCGCTAAAGCGACTACCAAGGTCCAGTGACCTTGTGACTGCTACCCGTAGGGAACTCCACAGGGATCTAGTGAAGGGGGCCGCTGACGACCCGCTATGCGCGCGTTTGGGGTGGCAGCAGAGTGAGATCCGCTCCGCGTGGAGCTGGGCGCCAGGTTCGAGTCATCTGAACAATTCGGAGTTCTCTCTGACCTGGCGATTGGCCCGAAATGCACTTCCACTCAACAACATACAATGCAGTTCTGGGTTTCTGGAGTCGCCTGATTGTCCCCGTTGTGGGACAACGGCTGTGGAAACTACGGATCACGCTTTCTTCGATTGCCGCGAACTCCGCCAGTACTGGTCGTATGTCAGTGGGGTGACGGCTCGCATCGATCCTGAGCATCCTCCCCCAATTACTGTATCCAATGTTGTGGACAACGTGAGGCCGCCGTGGGACCGGGAAAGACAAATGGTCTACGTTACGATTCTGGCCGTGGCGAGAATGGTGATTTGGACGTCGCGTCTGCAAGGTTGCCGGGGGGTGTTGTCTTTTTCTGATCAAGATCTGATCGCGTTCTTTAAACACCAACTACGGGTGAAGATCAGATGTGATAGAAGAAGGCTGCATCGCGCGGCATTTGACAGAAGATGGATACATGTGGCAAGTCTGTGTGTACGAAGAGGAGCCAAATTTGAATACGTGTTCCCCGCCTAGGTGTGGAACGCGCAGTTCTGTAAAGTTAAATTAAACAAGTAGTCTCTCAGCTAGCTGAGTGTGTGTTCCATCCCTCCCCGATTAGGAAGCCTCCAAGATCCCCATCCCCTCTTACCTGCAATTTTTGTTTTCACCCCTTCCTCTAAATTTTACCCATCTTGGAGAAAAAGAAATACAAACTAACCTCCATCCCTTACCCACAAAAATTTTCTTTTCTCCATTCACCCCCATCTAGAGGGCATCCCCACCTAGAGACTGACCCGCAGAAGCAAGGTTCCTTTTACAAACCTAGTGGAACGGGCAGTCTATCAACTAGACAGGGTTGGGAGGGTCCTACTAATCACCTTTTTATTTTTTCTTCCCCCCCGCCCTCGACACAAATGAATTATTGTACCATTTTATTGTTATCTTTTTTGTTTTTACTCGTCAATAAAAAATGTTTTAAAAATTGGGAGTTACTAGGAAGTCCCACAATATGAAAGGGTGAATGCGGTATTATGGTGAAAGAAGATACTAGCTGGGAGAAACTTTTGACTTTGTTTAGTTCTGGAGTGACAAGGATGACCAACGACCCCCAAAATCCCCCCTTTTGAGTTGGCCATGTGCCTAAGTTTTTTGTTCACCGTTAATTTTACTGTAGTTTTTAACATGAATAAAAGATTTAATATCTCAAAGTGTAGTATCTGTTCCGGCAGATACTGCAAGCTATGACTAGCTATGACTAGCAAAGACCGGATGTGGGGGCAACCCCACATGCCTGACCTTTAACCAGCTCCCATTTCCCACCTCTCGGGAGCTGGTCCCCTTTTTCCCTTCCCCCTCCCTTCACTCCTCACATTAAAAATTGGCCTTGTGCCTAATTTGCTCGGTGGGGGAGCAAATAAATACCATCTGTTCCGGCAGATGGTGCACTTAAGATATTTGTACCAGTCAATGGAGAGGAAACCCTCTATACTGGGACAAATATTATTTTTGGTAACCAGAGTGACCCCTTTTTGGGGAGCTGGTTTTTACCTCACATTAAAAACGGCCTTGTGCCTAATTTGCTCATTTATATACCATCTGTTCCGGCAGATACTGCAAGCTATGACTAGCTATGACTAGCAAAGACCAGATGTGGGGGCAACCCCACATATCTGACCTTTAACCAGCTCCCATTTCCCACCTCTCGGGAGCTGGTCCCCTGTTTCCCTTCCCCCTCCCTTCACTCCTCACATTAAAAATTGGCCTTGTGCCTAATTTGCTCGGTGGGGGAGCAAATAAATACCATCTGTTCCGGCAGATGCTGCAAGCTATGACTAGCTATGACTAGCAAAGACCAGATGTGGGGGCAACTCCACATGCCTGACCTTTAACCAGCTCCCATTTCCCACCTCTCGGGAGCTGGTCCCCTTTTTCCCTTCCCCCTCCCTTCACTCCTCACATTAAAAATTGGCCTTGTGCCTAATTTGCTCGGTGGGGGAGCAAATAAATACCATCTGTTCCGGCAGATACTGCAAGCTATGACTAGCTATGACTAGCAAAGACCAGATGTGGGGGCAACCTCACATGCCTGACCTTTAACCAGCTCCCATTTCCCACCTCTCGGGAGCTGGTCCCCCCTTTCCCTTCCCCGTCCCTTCACTCCTCACATTAAAAATTGGCCTTGTGCCTAATTTGCTCGGTGGGGGAGCAAATAAATACCATCTGTTCTTCAGATGCTGCACTTAAGATAATTTGTACCAGTCAATGGAGGGGAAACCCTCTATACTGGGACAATTATTATTTTTGGTAACCAGAGTGACCCCTTTTTGCCTACTTTTAGGGGAGCTGGTTTTTACCTCACATTAAAAACGGCCTTGTGCCTAATTTGCTCAGTGGGGGAGCAAATAAATACCATCTGTTCTTCAGATGCTGCACTTAAGATAATTTGTACCAGTCAATGGAGGGGAAACCCTCTATACTGGGACAATTATTATTTTTGGTAACCAGAGTGCCCCCTTTTTGCCTACTTTTAGGGGAGCTGGTTTTTTACCTCACATTAAAAACGGCCTTGTGCCTAATTTGCTCAGTGGGGGAGCAAATAAATACCATCTGTTCTTCAGATGCTGCACTTAAGATAATTTGTACCAGTCAATGGAAGGGGAAACCATCTATACTGGGACAATTATTATTTTTGGTAACCAGAGTGACCCCTTTTTGGGGAGCTGGTTTTTACCTCACATTAAAAACGGCCTTGTGCCTAATTTGCTCAGTGGGGGAGCAAATAAATACCATCTGTTCCGGCAGATACTGCAAGCTATGACTAGCTATGACTAGCAAAGACCAGATGTGGGGGCAACCCCACATATCTGACCTTTAACCAGCTCCCATTTCCCACCTCTCGGGAGCTGGTCCCCTGTTTCCCTTCCCCCTCCCTTCACTCCTCACATTAAAAATTGGCCTTGTGCCTAATTTGCTCGGTGGGGGAGCAAATAAATACCATCTGTTCCGGCAGATGCTGCAAGCTATGACTAGCTATGACTAGCAAAGACCAGATGTGGGGGCAACTCCACATGCCTGACCTTTAACCAGCTCCCATTTCCCACCTCTCGGGAGCTGGTCCCCTTTTTCCCTTCCCCCTCCCTTCACTCCTCACATTAAAAATTGGCCTTGTGCCTAATTTGCTCGGTGGGGGAGCAAATAAATACCATCTGTTCCGGCAGATACTGCAAGCTATGACTAGCTATGACTAGCAAAGACCAGATGTGGGGGCAACCTCACATGCCTGACCTTTAACCAGCTCCCATTTCCCACCTCTCGGGAGCTGGTCCCCCCTTTCCCTTCCCCGTCCCTTCACTCCTCACATTAAAAATTGGCCTTGTGCCTAATTTGCTCGGTGGGGGAGCAAATAAATACCATCTGTTCTTCAGATGCTGCACTTAAGATAATTTGTACCAGTCAATGGAGGGGAAACCCTCTATACTGGGACAATTATTATTTTTGGTAACCAGAGTGACCCCTTTTTTCCTACTTTTAGGGGAGCTGGTTTTTACCTCACATTAAAAACGGCCTTGTGCCTAATTTGCTCAGTGGGGGAGCAAATAAATACCATCTGTTCTTCAGATGCTGCACTTAAGATAATTTGTACCAGTCAATGGAGGGGAAACCCTCTATACTGGGACAATTATTATTTTTGGTAACCAGAGTGCCCCCTTTTTGCCTACTTTTAGGGGAGCTGGTTTTTACCTCACATTAAAAACGGCCTTGTGCCTAATTTGCTCAGTGGGGGAGCAAATAAATACCATCTGTTCTTCAGATGCTGCACTTCCATTTCTTGTTCTCTTTCGGTGGAGGATCAGTCCTTCACGACCGAGACAATTTTTTTTATTTTTGTACCTTTTCTCCACGTTAAAAAACGACCCTGGTGTCTAACTCTGTCCCGTGGGGAGGCATAGTAAATAGGTACAAATATTACTGCTTCGGTGTTTATAATTCATCAGTGCAGATATACAAGTGTTTCAAGTCGGGATCGAAACACAACCGTTGAATTGACAGTCTACGCCTCTACTCCTGCATTATCATCCAGACTAATGTAACCGAAATCTAGTGAATTTTCCTCGTTTCATTCTCGTAAGGATTCGTCAGACAATAGCTGAAAATGCCATGTAGCTAAATTGTAATATATATATATATATATATATATATTTATATATATATATATATATTTTTTTTTTTTATTACATTTTCACCCCAAACAAGGCAAATTGCCACTTTGGTGTAGGGGGCTACTATCAGGGGAAACAACTACTGGGGTACTATGTAGGGATTTGGGCAGCAAGGTGTCGGTTCACGTTACACTTGAACTTCTGCACGTCAGTACTGTTGGGGAAGCAGGGACCTGGAATGGAATTCCAGAGTCTAGCGGTTCTGGGGAAGAAACTATTGGAGTAAAAAGATCTTTTACATCTAGGGACCTCTACAGTGTGGGGGTGGGATCTAGTAGCCTGTCGGGTTTGTCGAGGGTGCTCGCGTCGTGGGGGCACAAGTGATTGCAGTTCGTCAGAGCATTCACCACTAAAATACTTGTAGAAAAGGCAGAGGGATGCAACATTTCGTCGATGGGACAGAGGCTGAAGCTTAGATGTCAGTTCAGGGCCTATCAGGTTTGCGACTCTCTTTTGAACCTTGTCAAGGAGCGAGAGACTAGTAGCAGATGCACCAGCCCAGATGTGGCAGCAATACTCCATACATGGGCGAATGGTGGCCTTATAGAGGTACAGGATACTTTCGGGTGTTAGTAGTTTTCTAGCACGGTAGAGAGAGCCTACCTTTCTTGCAGCGGCCCTGGCAATGCCTTTAATGTAATTGTTCCAACTCATGTTTCCTGTGAACGTTAGGCCAAGGAGTTTGAAAGATGGACTCTCAGATAAAGAGTCGTTGGCCATTGCTATGGGTGGTAGAGAGGGTTTCTTGTAATTATTGAATGAAACTAGTTTAGTCTTGGCAGCATTGAACGCGACCAACCACTTTTGTCCCCATTCCACTACAGATTGGAGGTCTTCCTCTAGTGTTTCTGCCATTTCTTTAGAAATGTGTTCATTCGTCTTCCTGTCGTGTCTGCCATAGAGTGTAGTGTCATCAGCATATATACCCATCTTAGAGGCAATGTTGTCGGGGAGGTCATTTATGAATATCAGGAACAATAGAGGTCCAAGGATAGAACCCTGGGGCACTCCCGCATTTATATCATATTGTTTAGATGTGCGACCGTCGAGGACTACCTGGATTTTTCTCTTATCTAAGAAGGATTTAATTATGTTAAGTATTCTACCAGTGATACCGTATGATCTGATTTTACTGAGGAGACCCTCATGCCATACCCTGTCAAAAGCCTTAGATATATCTAGAGCTACCGCTCTGCCTTCCCCCGCTTTGTCCAGTGAATAGTATATACGTTCAGAGATCACAGTGAGGATGTCTGCTGTGGAACGGGCTTGTCTAAATCCATATTGTTTGTCAGTCAGTAGTTTAGCATCTGTAAGATGATGGACTAGAGCATGGTTAATTATGGTCTCAAATATCTTACTATTTAGCTCCATTTACGTATTGAGCACTGTTGAAGTAAATACTGAAAATAAATACACAAAATGGTATGTAGCTTTTTGAAATACTATAAGCACACACACACACACACAAAATATATATATATATATATATATATATATATATATATATATATATATATATATATATATATATATAAGGAACTTATTTGTGCCCATGAGTTCGTTCGCCATACACTCAAAAACAGCTCCGCCAGTGTTTATGAAATTTCACGCAAAGGAACTTCATGTGCCTGGCAATGTTATTAGATTTGGACCGAAGTTAACACCTTACACAGCCTAACATCCTAAGTGAATTTAAGAAAAATTATTACTACACTTGACATATAAAGTCAACAGAATGTTCGTTTATATGACAAAGGCGCGTTCGAAATGAATGTTTCTGTTCAGAGCTCTACTGGAGTATGATATTCGACTTTTTTTTTCATTTTAAACTTTATTTATGCCAGTATATATATAAATAATTAATACAATTAACTGTAGATTCTCTACAGTGCAATGTAGATTACAATGCATTGCGCAGTACGAGGTATGTGAGCTTTCTCTCGTTGCATGGCAATTAGATTGGAAAATGGTCGATTTGATCGATTTCGTCAAGAATAAAAAATATGGGAGTGTGAAACATTAGTTGATCATTATTCAATTACGGGCAATGTTGGGTCTCCATGCTAGTATGTACTAAACATCGAGAAAAAGAATGGTGGAGTTTGATAAAAAGTATATAACGTGTTGAAGAAATGGCAGAGGGGAGAAAGCCAATAATCATGGCGTCTAATTCCGCTAAAGAAAACCTGTTGCATGAAATTAAATCGGATTGTATCACCCAGCATGAAACAAACGGAAACAACACAAACAACAAAGAAGCTAGCGACAGCATTTCAACAAAAAAATATACGCTAATAAGAATGAGGTATAGCGAATAGAACGGTTAATGAGATTTGGCAAAGATGAAACCAAAGAAAACGACGCGAAAGCGAAAAAGGAATATGGTAATATCGAGTGCGGAAGGAAACGCAATCTATTGTAAAGCTATTGTCGGGGTTTGTGCAGAAAATAGAAGCTGCAATATAATGCGTATGAGCACGTGAGAAAATATCATCATCAGCAGCAGAGGATGGTTGGCTTGCGAAGGGTCTAGCAGCAGTAACCGAAAAACGCGCATATGCAAATAAGAAAATGTTCGCGAGTTGGCGAAACGAAAAAGAGAAAAAGGACACAACGTGTTCGAGGGAAAAAGAAAGTCGACGTCGAAGAAAATTGACGTGTCGATGACGAGTATGGGCCGGCTGTGGCCAGCATGTGGTCGGAGGAAGGACAAACGCGCGTCAGGCTAGACGGACATGTATCAGCCAGAAATTTTAAAGTGGTGTCGAGCCTAATTTGTATATGCGTGTTTTTAGGTCGCTGCTACTAATCTCTTCGCAAGGCAGCCATTCTTCGCTGCTGTTGATTTTTTCCTACGCGCTCATGTGCACTTTGCTACCGGGAATCTGCTCTAGGAGAAGGAAAACTAATAAGAAACACTTACAACGAAATATATTTCTGACACCTTTTTGTAGATATAACTTTGCAAGTTGAGAGAATTTCTTTGAAATATAAAATCAGCTTCAATCAAAATTAAGACTGAAAGTTGACTAATTACTCCAAATATTCTACCACTATGCCTAGGAATCTCTCTCTCTCTCTCTCTCTCTCTCTCTCTCTATATATATATATATATATATATATATATATATATATATATATGTATATATATGCCTATTTGTCTGTCCAACTTTGCGGAGATTGGATATCCGGATCAAATAGTATATTCCATAAAAAATTGATATGCAAATTATTTACAATTTGAAATAATATGTTAAGGATTTGCATAATTCCACCGAAAAATAGATGAAAAAGAAAATACACTACGAAATAATGTGAAATAAACATTTGTTCATTTACGTTAAAAGGGGAAAACGTACTTTTTGTGCGCAAATGTGTCAGTCTGTACAAAAAAGGAGGGAAGGAGTAAGTATGGAATTTAGAGAGTGAGAGGAAAAAAATAGACGACGTGTTGTGAGAAAGAAAGAGTCAAGCAATGTTCTTTCGTGCGTGATACAGTCTGCTGTGTGTGCGACTTTGGCCTTTTGGCCAAGATCAAAGTGTAGTATCTGTTCCGGCAGATGCTGCACTTAAGATAATTTGTACCAGTCAATGGAGGGGAAACCCTCTATACTGGGACAATTATTATTTTTGGTAACCAGAGTGCCCCCTTTTTGCCTACTTTTAGGGGAGCTGGTTTTTACCTCACATTAAAAACGGCCTTGTGCCTAATTTGCTCAGTGGGGGAGCAAATAAATACCATCTGTTCCGGCAGATACTGCAAGCTATGACTAGCTATGACTAGCAAAGACCAGATGTGGGGGCAACCCCACATGCCTGACCTTTAACCAGCTCCCATTTCCCACCTCTCGGGAGCTGGTCCCCTTTTCCCTTCCCCCTCCCTTCACTCCTCACATTAAAAATTGGCCTTGTGCCTAATTTGCTCGGTGGGGGAGCAAATAAATACCATCTGTTCCGGCAGATACTGCTAGCAAAGACCATATGTGGGGGACACCCCAAATATAAGACCTTGGTCAATGTAGGGGCAACCCTTCATACCAATTGTCATTATCCAGCTCCCCTACTCCCCGGGGAGTTTGTCCCCATTTCCCCTTCACTCCTCACTTTAAAAATCGGCCTTGTGCCTAATTTGCTCAGTGGGGGAGCAAATAAATACCTCAAGATCAAAGTGTAGTATCTGTTCTTCAGATGCTGCACTTCTATTTCTTGTTCTCTTTCGGTGGAGGATCAGTCCTTCACGACTGAGGCAATTTTTTTATTTTTGTACCTTTTCTCTACGCTAAAAAACGACCCTGGTGTCTAACTCTGTCCCGTGGGGAGGCATAGTAAATAGGTACTATATTCGCTTTGCGAGCGTTCTATCCGCGTCCTTTCTTTTTCTGTCACAAGTTCTTTTAGGCTTTTTTATATTTTTTTCAAAAGCTCCAGAAACTGGCAGAAATAAACTTTTGTTTTTATTTAGCCATGATTGGTCAAAAATTCATACTTTGGCGAGAAGACTGTTTCCTAATATGTCGGCTCTTTTTTTAAGAATCCCGCTTTTTGAGCTCAGTGGATTTTGCATGGATAGATGCGGTAATAACCACGCAAATATTTTTTTTTTGGAAACACCTACGTGTAAGTAAATTAGAAAGATATATAAGACATATCACAAATACCTATGGTTTGGCCACCTGCGCGCATCTTACTGATGTTGACCCAAGATTGGAATCACGTAAGGAAACCACGGAACACAAATTAGTTGCAAGAAAGATGTATTAACCGAAAAGGTTACAAGGATAGGATAAAGGGTAAGCGGGGCTTACTACGTGGTTTTCATTATGGAAAGTCGTACACGCTGCGTATGACTAGTTCTTTTTGGGACTATGCGGTATCACGATAATACTCTCTGTTATCTCAAATAATACTTGAAGAGTCCGTAATGCATATAAGTTTCGGTTTTAAAGTACTCACAATTAACCGTTTCCTTTTTAAAAGTACTCACAAATAACCGTTTCTTTTTTTAAAGTACTCACAAATAACCGTTACTTTTTTAAAGTACTCACAAATAACCGTTTCTTTTTTTAAAGTACTCACAAATAACCGTTTCCTTTTAAAAAGTACTCACAAATAACCGTTTCCTTTTTAAAAGCACTCACAATAACCGTTTCCTTTTAAAAAGTACTCACAAATAACCGTTTCCTTTTTAAAAGTACTCACAAAAAACCGTTTCCTTTTTAAAAGTACTCACAAAAACCGTTTCTTTTTTAAAAGTACTCACAAATAACCGTTTCTTTTTTTAAAGTACTCACAAATAACCGTTTCTTTTTTTTTTAAAGTACTCACAAATAACCGTTTCTTTTTTAAAAGTACTCACAAATAACCGTTTCTTTTTAAAAAGTACTCACAAATAACCGTTACTTTTTTAAAGTACTCACAAATAACCGTTTCTTTTTTTAAAGTACTCACAAATAACCGTTTCCTTTTTAAAAAGTACTCACAAATAACCGTTACTTTTTTAAAGTACTCACAAATAACCGTTTCTTTTTTTAAAGTACTCACAAATAACCGTTTCCTTTTTAAAAAGTACTCACAAATAACCGTTACTTTTTTAAAGTACTCACAAATAACCGTTTCCTTTTTTAAAGTACTCACAAATAACCGTTTCCTTTTAAAAAGTACTCACAAATAACCGTTTCCTTTTAAAAAGTACTCACAAATAACCGTTACTTTTTTAAAGTACTCACAAATAACCGTTTCCTTTTTTAAAGTACTCACAAATAACCGTTTCCTTTTAAAAAGTACTCACAAATAACCGTTTCCTTTTTAAAAGTACTCACAAATAACCGTTTCTTTTTTTAAAGTACTCACAAATAACCGTTACTTTTTTAAAGTACTCACAAATAACCGTTTCTTTTTTTAAAGTACTCACAAATAACCGTTTCCTTTTTAAAAGCACTCACAATAACCGTTTCCTTTTAAAAAGTACTCACAAATAACCGTTTCCTTTTTAAAAGTACTCACAAAAAACCGTTTCCTTTTTAAAAGTACTCACAAAAACCGTTTCTTTTTTAAAAGTACTCACAAATAACCGTTTCTTTTTTTAAAGTACTCACAAATAACCGTTTCTTTTTTTTTTAAAGTACTCACAAATAACCGTTTCTTTTTTAAAAGTACTCACAAATAACCGTTTCTTTTTAAAAAGTACTCACAAATAACCGTTACTTTTTTAAAGTACTCACAAATAACCGTTTCTTTTTTTAAAGTACTCACAAATAACCGTTTCCTTTTAAAAAGTACTCACAAATAACCGTTTCCTTTTTAAAAAGTACTCACAAATAACCGTTACTTTTTTAAAGTACTCACAAATAACCGTTTCCTTTTTTAAAGTACTCACAAATAACCGTTTCCTTTTAAAAAGTACTCACAAATAACCGTTTCCTTTTAAAAAGTACTCACAAATAACCGTTACTTTTTTAAAGTACTCACAAATAACCGTTTCCTTTTTTAAAGTACTCACAAATAACCGTTTCCTTTTAAAAAGTACTCACAAATAACCGTTTCCTTTTTAAAAGTACTCACAAATAACCGTTTCTTTTTTTAAAGTACTCACAAATAACCGTTACTTTTTTAAAGTACTCACAAATAACCGTTTCTTTTTTTAAAGTACTCACAAATAACCGTTTCCTTTTTAAAAGTACTCACAAATAACCGTTTCCTTTTTTAAAGTACTCACAAAAAACCGTTTCTGTTTTTAAAGTACTCACAAATAACCGTTTCTTTTTTTAAAGTACTCACAAATAACCGTTTCTTTTTTTTTAAAGTACTCACAAATAACCGTTTCTTTTTTGTTCTAAGTTTAGTACCTTTCTAAGCAAATCACATCCGCGTTTCAATTTGAAAAAAAAGTATATAAACTGTTGACATTAAGTGTTTGAGACCGAAGGAAAAGAAAACTCTCGAGGATTTTACGTGCTTTCTATTCGATTCTTTCTCTGTTATTTTTTCCCCGAATTTTTTTTTTAACATTTTTCATAATCTTTTAACCGTAATTTCTTAACATCGGCTTATTTATATTCAGCGAGTTCCGAAACCGGTTAGCTAGCCGTTTTTTTTTCCTCTTTTAATTTCGTGTTGAACACTTTTTTATTCACACAACCATACTACACATAAATATATATCACATACGTCGTTAGACACTCAAACATGTAGCTTCTTCTAGCCACCGGACGAAATATTTTCAATTAATGAAAGATGAAAATACAAAAGCAAATAGCATATCAAGTACCAAGGCCAAGAGGCCACTCGAGGATAAGGCTTAAAGAATGTACAGTAGAAATTGGACAACATAGTAACTGTTAGTAATGGAGATTCGGTAAATTTGTTAACTTATATGGAACGGCTCATCAAAAACTTGTTTACGTTAGACTTGAAGACAACCATATTGTAGTCAGCTGGAAAGCCGAAAAACGGAAGACAATTCCATAGGCGTGCAGTTCTAAGAAAGAAGCTTTGCTCATGGAATCTACGCTTAGTTTTAGGCACAGATAAAGAATGAGGGAAATTAATGATAGTGTTTTCTGTAAGACGGGTGTTTCCTGCGAAAGTTTGGCGAAGGGGGGGGGCAATAGAATGGAGCTCAGCCGAGCACTTTCCATGTGTATGTTTGGGTAATAATTTAAAATGCATCTATCTATACAAGTAAGACTTAACCCATTTTCCCATCCCCTAATACATACGTAGAAGACCTGTTTAATAAACTATGCATCCCATTGTGTTCTGGGTGTATCCGCGTCCCAGCGATCGAATGAGTGTGGGGCAGAATCTAACTGATGGAAACAGATCAAATCACCCAGGCCCTTTCGTTTTAACTTTAACAAATCGATGAAGGCTGGATACACGGAAAAGGCATTGCAATGTATAGTGTTTATACAGCATAAATGATATCAGCTTTTAAAAAATATTCTCTATTATAAACAATTATTTTTTGCAGTCAAATTATTATACAGAAAAATATTAATATTCATAAAAATATATTAATATTTATAAAACTTTTAATAATTATTAAAGATTATTAAAACGTCATTAATATTTATTGAAAAATATTATACATATTAGTCCTCACACGAAAGAGCAGGACACAAAATGTTTTTAATAATAATAATAATAATAATAATAATAATAATAATAATAATAATAGAATAACAATAACAAATACTTTCGCTGGCGAGGACTACTATTGAGCGTAACTTGTTATACAGTCCTTTTGAAATTTTCATCTCTATTTTTCTCGTTATCTACTGAATATTTTTGATGAAACCTATACGAAATATGTTCCTTATTAAATATTTCCATTCTATAGAGGTCAGGCGCGAACGAACACTCCATAATTTTAGTATACCATATTTCTTCAAGCTGAAACATAATTATCAAAGTATACTTACGCAGATAGAACTGAAAAGTCTTTATTAAAGTTTGTTGCGATTTCCATTCTATGGAGGCCAGGCGCGAACACAGACCCCACAATTTTATTATACCATCCCTATTTAAGTTAAAACATACTTATCAAATTATTCTTATGTACATCTATATCAAAACACTTGTAAACGTTTTTTTTATTTTTAATATTTTTATTTCCATACTTTGTGGACCAGGCGCGAACGCAAACCCCACAATTTAAATGAACCACCGTTCTGCCAGATCAAACATACCCATTCCTGTGTCTCGATATATCTTCTATCATTATATGTAATCAGTCATAGTCAACCATATAAGAGCCTATTCGTGACCACACACACACACACACACACACACACACACATTCAGGTTTATATATATATATATATATATATATATATATATATATATATACTCGGGTTTTTTTTTATATATTCAAAAGTAATGGACTAATGAATTCAACGAGGTTGTTAGATAGTGCTCAATAAAAAGAGCTGATAATACTTGTTTATTGTTATATAAACATGCTCACATCCCGCTGCTACAAATAGCCACTTGTTTCAATCAAACAACAGATATCATCAGGCAGCGACTTGACTATTCAAAAGTTCATTGACTGCTGACCGTGCTACCTGGCGACGTACTGTCCATCAGGCTTTCGCCTTCTATGAGATCTCCCGCACAGAGAATCTGCGGGAGAAGCGCTGCAGGAGGTAGATTTGGGAAGCCTCAGCAGTCCCACCTGATGTTACAATTAACTGCAGCCGCTGAAGCCAAACATGCTTGTCTCGCATCGTACTCGATGTGGAAAACCGCTTTCATAGAATCTTCTTTTGCGAAATACTGCCAACACACACACACATACATATATATATATATATATATATATATATATATATACATGCATATACAATTTACATGCACACATATATGTATATATATTTATATATTTTATATGAAAACCGAAGATATTGATAAAAATTCCATAAGACTCATGAACGCTTTCGGTTTGACTGCGAATCATCTGTGGAATTGGTGAGGTGCAATTAACTGGATTTAAATATGAAAGGTAGATCAACTATTATTACTTAACTTTAATATTATTAAGTCGCCACCAATGTCAACGATTTCTTTAGAATTTAAAATCTCGACTTTCCAGCTTAAACATGTTTCTCTATGGTTCTTATTTAAGTTTTATTAACACCCTCTATTTTGGTATAAAAGAAGATTATAGAAAATTGGATGAAATAAAAGAAATAATTAAGCAAAGTTTCTCCGATGTCTTTAATAGTGTTTTCTTGAATTAAAAACTGATGCTTAAATATATCAATTTCAAATATATATATATATATATATATATATATATATATATATATATATATATATATGAAATTCATATATTTTTCTCTGTGGCTTATTTGTAGTTTCATTAAATATTTTGCAAGCAAAATCCGATTCCACTTTTTGTAAACTCCTACCTTCTGATGAGAAGGAAAGTATTTCTTTTGAAACTCCGCGGATTAAGGACAAATCACTTAACCTGTGTTTATTTTTTGAAAATTAAATTTGTTTTTAACTCTTCTTTAAATGTTTTCAGTGGTTTATTAATATTAATTCTTTGTTCTTATATATATATATATATATATATATATATATATATATATATATATATATATAATCTGAGATTATTGTTTTTCAGAGGTGAAGTAATCAATAAGGTTTACCCAGGTTAATACGAGGGTGCTCAATACCGAAACATGTTCATGGCTGTGTAGCAACATATTACTGTTTATGTAAAAACAAAATAAAATGTACATATATATGTGTATGCGTGCGTGCGTGTGTGCGTGTGTTTATATACAGCTTAATCATGGTTCACACATCGGGTCTCGTCATATCACCGAAGTTAAGCAACTTTTGTCTTGGATAATACTAGAGGTGTGACTGTATGGGAATTCTAGGCGCTGTATGTGCTCTCCGCTCATCTCGGCATTGCCCCCGTCGCACAGAACCTCCACTTTCCACTGGTATTTAACAATGTCGTCTCAAGAGACGTGTGGTTTAAGATCGCGCAACTCTTGCCACGAGAACTCCACGCATAGGCATCCTTACAGAGGGTATCAGTAGTCTGTCAAGACCGAAGGAAACCACCATAAGTCTGCTGGTAAAATAGAGATAGACAGACAAAAAGTGCCAGAGAGAGAGAGAGAGAGAGAGAGAGAGAGAGAGAGAGATGCAGGTATCAGTACAAATTATCAATCCACACAGGCATCGCTAACACTGCCACCTTCTCTATTTTGCAACAGTGACAAGTGGTGAACGAAAGGTTATCCAGTGAAAGTTCTTTTTGCGTGGAAAATCTTTTTTAGGTCTTTGCGAGTCGTGCTTACGAAAATGAAAAAAACATATATATCGATTACTTACAACCGCTACAACCAGCTCATCAGGTACAAAAACAAAAACAATAAAAAAAACACCACCCTTCCTCTATACACGCCCCTCCTCTTCCCACCGATACTCCTACTACCTGTTGTATTGTAACGGTTCTCATTATTGAGACGTGCGCTACTGTTATGCGTCGTCGCCATTTTTGAACATGTCACATTCGACTGATGAATATTAAATGATGAATATCTGCGCGCATTTTGGCGGGAACCGTGTAAGACTAATAAACTCGGGAACGGAAGCAATAACAATAATGTTTTAGTAGTAACCGTGTTAATGACATTAAATAGCGGAACCTTTGGAAATTCCACAAAAGAATCGTTCATATGATGGCATTCTGTACATGTTCAGCGTAAATGAAGACCCTCTTATATTATTGTAACTCTTTTGTTAAAACTGCAAAAGTATTTATCTAAGCTAGCAGTGCCCCCCCCCCTGCGTAGCCCAGTCGTAAAATACGCTTAAATATGTTATTTTAATTCTTGAAGACGTTCGTATATATTATTATAAAGTTAATGTTCTATCGATTTCAAAAATAAAAGCATATATATCCATATGACTTGGGTGCATCAGCTTGAATCGAAACAGAAACCAAAACTTATGATATATATATATGTATATATATATATATATATATATATATATATATATATATATATATACAACTTAAGTTACTTCAGCTAAAATCGAAACCGAAACCAAAACCTATGAAGAATTCTTCATCAAATTATTTAAGAATAGATTACTTGAGTGCCATCAGTTATAATCGAAAACGAAACCAAAACTGATGAAGAATTCTTGGTAAAATTACTTTAAAAAAAATGACTTTAGAGGCATCAGTTATAATCGGAACTGAAACCGAAACTTCTTGGTAAAATTTTTTATTACAAGAAATGGGGTCCATAACAATTAAACGACAGCCACTCGGATATAAGCGTGGCACACAAAATAAATAATAACACATACGCTATCCTTTTAATATATAGATAATAATAATAATAATAATAATAATAATAATAATAATATATATATTTATATTTTTTGGATTTTACCGTCATTGGATAATTTACCTTTCACCTGACTATCCATTCACGTGTAATCACTTTTTTCTTCACCATATTCCCTCTGCTTCACTTTTTGTTAGCATGTAAGATCTTTGACTTACTTGCAGTTTCATCAAATACTTTTGTATGCAAAATCTGATCCCGCAGTTTGCTAATTCCTACCCTCTGATGAGAAGGAAAGTATTTCTTCGAAACTCCGCGGATTAAGAACTATCCACTTATCAAGTGTTTCCTTTTCAGATTAAATATGTTTTTAACTTTTTTCAAAGTGTTTTTAACATATTTTATTAACTGTTTGCTCTTACACACACACACACACACACACACACACACACACACACACACACACACACACACACACACACACACACACACACATATATATATATACACATATATATACGTACATACAAACTAGATACAGAAACGGCAACAGCTGAAATTATGAAAACTGAAACTGTATAAATGGAAAAAACCGCGCCCAGTTTTTTTTGTGGATGTCACCATAAACAAGCACCACACACAATAATGATGATCAAAGAGGAGGGGAAGACCGAGGCGAGAAAGCACTAGCGAAACACTCGCTGGATAAGTGCACAGACGATAGGGACCTTGGGGAGGCTTATTGTCTCCCAGATTCCAGTGAGGACCAATGGTCGCTACAAACGCGAAATCAATGGTAAGTAGCTGTTGCGATAACGCAAAATATTTTGCAAAGGTTATCGAAAGAGGTGGGGAGTACTGGAAATCTGGGGAAACTTGTTGTCACTTAGCTTCCAGGAAACACCACAAGTTGTTCCCAAATAACAACCTTTGATAATGGCTTGTGTGAATACACATAGTGAGTTAATAATAATAATAATGATAATAATAATAATAATAATAATAATAATGATAATAATAATAATGATAATAATATTAATAATAATAATAATAATAATAATGATAATAATAATAATGATAATAATAATAATCTTATCCTGTTTAAAAGAGTTCAAAACCGGCTTCAAAACCTTTTCACCACCCTACAGCCACACTTATCCTCGAGTAACCTTCGGGCCTTGATAACTGGTGGCTTCCATTGTAGTAATAGAAGTTTCGAGTATACCACTAATTTATCGTTATTTTCTTCGGCAAATTCTCGTATAAATTTCAAACTTTCGCAACAAGCATTCGTCTAGTTACTATCACTTTGAGCAATTTATCTCATATTCTATTCTGACGTGACCGTCCCGGGGGGCGGGCGATTGGGCTCCCTACGGTGGGGGGGGGGTCAAGACTATTGAACTTCTGAAGAAGCCGGGCAGATATGATTTCTTTTTATTCTTGAATTTCCATTTGTGTGCCCGGGCGAGGGCAAAAGACCTTGCAGAGATCGGATTGTGATTTTCATTGTTATGAAAATCGTTGACAATATAATTTTTTTTTTTTTTTTTTTTTTGTAAATTGTACTCCGAAAATGGAATGACTCAGAATTCGAAACCCAGAGGTCGCAGGAGTTACCTTTTCTGTAACGAGTATTATGATATATTACTTTAACGAGTATTATGATATATTATTTTAACGATTATTATAATATATTATTTTAATGAGTATTATGATATATTATTTTAACGAGTATTATGATATATTATTTTAACGAGTATTATGATATATTACTTTAACGAGTATTATGATATATTATTTTAACGAGTATGATATATTACTTTAACGGGTATTATGAGATTAGGAGAGAAACTGAATGCCTACTAGACACTATCCTCGAGTGCCTAAGGTCTCTCTGTACAGGGGTTTGTCAGAAATTCTGATATGAGGACACTTCATTGGAAGTAAACCCTGACTAAATATTCAAAGAAATGGTGTGCTATCTCCTCAAGCCATCCAGCACGTCCCCCAGTTTGCAGACGGGTAGCTTTAGCAATAAAGGGCAGCTTTGAATAAGAAATAAAAAGCCGTGGACAATGGGGAAATCAAAACAATATATGAAACAAAATAAAAACACATACTGGCAGGTCGGCACCCAGGATAAAAAGGGCCCTTCAACCCGTTCATACGCCAGGCGGGAAGATGCAAACAATGGTGTAAACCTTCCGAACTCTGGAAGTGGCTCTCCAACCATGACAGAGGATAACCAGGGTCAGCCATCAGGCCTTGATAACAGAGGTCCTGGCCCCCAAACATCAAATTCAGCAACAAGAAGAAAGAAAAATACAAGAGGCTGGAAGTTCGAAAAGTGGAGCAAAACATCCACTGACATTCTTACCGAGAAAATAAAAGATACTAACCTACCTGAAGAGAAATATATTACTTTTATGGGTATTATGATATATTATGTTAATGGGTACTATGATATATAATTTAACAAGTATTGCGTTATGTTGCTATCACGAGTACTACGATATATTATGTTAACGGGTACTACGATATTAGGTTGCTGAAGTTTTGAAATGGGGTTTGTTATTCGTATTATTTGAATTTTTCAAACTACTGCATATATAGAGGGGATGGAAAGTTCAAGAGGAACCTTAATTTTTTTTGGCTATTTTCTCTACTCCCTTGGGCTGTCTACTATATGTCACTTTCGGCCTCTTATTTAAACAATGTTTTTTATTAAATTTTCACCCCCAAACAAGCACATTGCCACTTTGATGTAGTGGGCTACTATCATGGACCTAAGTTGCAAGGATACTATGTAGGGAGTTTAGCAGCAAGATGTCGGTTCACATTACACTTGAACTTCTGCATGTCAGTACAGTTGGGGAAGCAGGAAACCGGAAGAGAATTCCAAAATCCTGCAGTTCTGTGGAAGAAACTATTAGAGTAAAAGGCTTTCTTACATCTAGAGATCTCAATTGTGTAGGGGTGGGACTTCGCTGCTTGTCGAGTTTGTCGGGGGTATTTTCGTCGAGGGGATACAAGGGCTTGTAGTTCGTCAGAGCATCCGCCATTAAAATACTTGTAAAACAGGCAGAGGGATGCAACATTTCGTCGGTGGGACAGGGGCTGAAATTTAAATGACAGTTTGGGACCTATTAAGTTGGCGACTCTCTTTTGGACCCCGTCCAGGAGCGAGAGACTAGTAGCAGATACACCATCCCAAATATGATAGCAGTACTCCATACATGGGCGAATAGTGGCTTTGTTGAGGTACATGATAATTTCAGGCGTAAGTAACTTTCTAGCATGATAGAGAGAACCCACCTTCTTTGCAGCAGCCTTAGCAATGATCTCAATGTATCTATTCAAACTATGTTTGCTGTGAACGTTAAGCCAAGGAGCCTGAACGAAGTGCTCTCAGGTAAAGCATCTCTAGTCATAGCTATTGGTGACTGGTAAGGTTTCATGTAATTATTAAAGGAAACGAGCAACGTTGAACATTACCATCAATGCTTGACCCCATTCCACAACAAACTGAAGGTTTTCCTCTAGGGTTTCGGTCATTACCTTAGATATGTGCTCATTAGTTTTCCCCACGTGCCTGCTACAAAGCGTGGTGTCGTCGGAAAATATACCCATCTCAGAGACAATTTTATCAGGTAAGTCATTTATGTATATCAGATATAATAAAGGTCCAAGGATCGATCCCTGAGGTACACCCGTATATATATCTAATCTTTTTAACGTACGCTGACCGAGAACAACCTAGACTCTTCTCTCATTTAAGAAGGATCTAATTATGCTAAGTATTCATTCAGTAATACCATAGGATGTTATTTTCATGAGAAGACCATCGTGCCGTACCCCGTCAAAAGCCTTAGATATATTTAGGGCTACTTCCCTCCCCTCCTCTGCCTTATCCATTGCTAGGTATAAACGTTCAGAGATTACAATTAGAACATCTGCAGTAGAACGAGCTTGCCTAAATCCATAATGGTGGTCTGACAGAAGTTTAACAGCTGTATGGTGGTGGGCTAGAGCTTGATTAATTAAGGACTCAAATATTTTGGCGAAAAGAGGGAGGAGACTAATTGGGCGATAATTAAATGAGCCAGTTCTTCGCCAGAATTTTTGTAAACTGGTACCACAGAAAAAGTTTTCCAGCAGCCAGGAAAGCAAGGTTCGTTAAGGCTTTTGTTAAAGAATTTAAAGAGAACAGTAGCAGCCTCAGCGGATCATTTTCTTTTAATAGAACAGCTAGGATGAAGTCAGGTCCACATGCTTTCGAGATGTCTAGGGTTTTTTTTTATAATATCATGTACTTGGGAGGGCCTGATCTTCAGATCATCTAGCGTGGTTTCTATCCGAAACTCAGGGAGGGAATAGCTTGCTGGGTCCAAGGTAGAGTTTGAGGTAAACTGACGGGCAAGCATGTTTGCTTTCCTAGTTGCTGTGTAAACAACCTTATGATTGTTTGGTAGTAAGGGTATTGTCGATTGCCCATTATTTACTACACTGTTGTAGATTTTCCAGAAATCACGAGTTCCTTATTTCTGCGCTTCAATGCGTTTCCTAGTGGTTTCAATTTAGTTACTTTTAGCTGTTGCTACTTCTTTCTTACAATTATTTCTATCTTCTATATAATTCCTACTGTTTGTACCTGACTTATTCTGGATAAATCTACGGCATGAATGTTGCCTCTGAGCAATAGCAGCTGCGCATGTAGAAGTACACCATTGTGGAAAGTGGGGTATATTATAGAACTTTCGTCTAGAAACATGCGCTTCGATTGCTGATTTGAACCATTCAGTAGTCTCATCTGCGCACTGTTCTGCTGGAAGAGAAAAGGTATTTCCCCATGGGGCGTCTTTGATGTGATCTCTTATGGCATCTCAGTCAGCCTTATTTTAGTATCTTGTCCTTTTTAACAATGTCTCTTCAACGTGGCGTCGAAAGTTTGGAGTAATGTCTATCATTATCACAGCGTGATCAGCATTCCCGAGTAGTCAATGAGCATGTTACACAATCATCAGGACCAGTTGTCAGAAATAGATCCAAAATGAGGCTTGCTGGTCCTAGCGATCTGGGAGACGGGTCCGGAATATTACTGTCTGTGTCAGGAAATGGGATAAAGCAAAGTTATGGATGATGCTACCAGTTGTGTCAGTGTAGTTAGAGAAGCCAAGCCAATTTCTGTGGTGGGCATTAAAATCACCAAACACAAGTATTTGTGCGCTAGTTTCAAGGGAAAGATCTACATCTATGCTGTCAGAGACATGATTGATTATAGTACAATTCTGGGTTGATGGAGAGCGGTAAAGAAAATACAGATAGCTAACGCTATGTTGTAAAGTAAGTTAAAAGCACATGAAGGGCTAGTCACCTGATTCTAATTTTAGATTCGCTAGACATAGGAAGGGTGTTACGAATATAGACTCCAAGTCCGTGCATGTGCCTCTCAGAGTCCTTACAATAAAGTGGAAGATAATCAGACATGTTAAAGATGTTAGATGGGATGTTAGTTTAACTTAGTGCTAATATATCCGAGGAGTTTGCAAGAAGAAATGATTCTACATCATCTAAGTTCTTTGTAAATGCAAGCTTTCTGGGAGGAGGCGAACTGTTTGACTGTGTGTATCTGGTTTGAACGTTTTTTTTTAATTATGCTCTTATTTCATTTTATTTCATAGTTTCAGATCTACAGTGAGGGGCTAGGCAAAACGGATGTGCATAGCCACCATTATGAAACACGAGTAGACCATCAGCTGGCTGCCCATCCGCAGTAATGTGGCCTCGAGAATACCCACCAGCAATGAGTACAGGCTCACTTTCCATGCGCGACATGGCATTACAAACATCCCGATATTATACAACTGATGATAGAGCAGCTGCTTTAAGCGATACCCAAGTGTTAGGGCTCCTGTACTGTCAGTCGGAAACAGAAATAAGCAACTATCATACCGGTACCCTCCAATCTGTCCGATAGGAGTGGCCCAGTCCAATCATGTGTGCATGTATTGTAAACAAATCTTTCCAAGATGTCTAGTTGTAGGGGAAGGGAATGAGGCATGTGGGGGGCGGCATTAATTGCCCTCGTCAGGAAACAAGGCTAAGCACTGGGCGTCTCTAATGAGTTCCTGCAGTTGCACCTCTGCTCCTGGCTAATAGGCAAAGAAGGAGTATGGAAGCCGGACGATCGTCAGAGCTAATCTACTCCTTAAGCAGTTTAGGTTTGCAAACCTCTGATTTGATCAAGTCACCAGCTTTAGGTAGGTTGTCGTCCAGGACTGAGGAGGCCTCCCTCCTCTGTTGTTTTCCGATGTATGAGGTCAGTGACACAGGTTTATGAATCTGAGTTTTCCTTCTCCTAGATGGATGACCTGATCAGATCTACGGGCCCATCAGCACAGAGAGGGGTTTCCACGCGCATAGGTTCAAGGCCAGGTATTTCTATGACTCCTCATGGATATTTAAGATTAATAGTAAGTATGAAAGAATTAGTATCTGCTTTCAAGTTACACTCCTCAGAATAGGGTTTAGATTGGAAGATGTAGTTACGTTTTGAAAGAACTTATGCATGAGTATGGGTTGTAGATTTGAAATTAATTTCTACTAGTAAAAATGTTTTTGGATTAGTGACTAATTGGAAAATTATAGTATAAGGGTTAGGGTGTGTATCGAAATGCGGTTAGGGGTTAGTTTTAATGTAAAGATAATCACCAGTAGGTCTCCCATCTAAGTGAAAGATATGCAGTTTGTTGGTTAATATAGACACAAACTGTAGCTAATAGGTGTCTATTCTATAGAGTGTAAATATAGGTTAAGCTAATGCATGCCTTAGCAATAGAATTCTATAGATGCTTAGTATTTATCGATTTTTAAAAAGGTAAACCACCTATTGTTTAGGACCGAAAGCTAAAAAAAAACCCGTCCCAAGTATGTGATGTTACATCAGCTTAGTGAGAAGAGCAATTGTTTTTGGTCAACGTGAAACAGGAGAGATGTATACTTACAAGAATACAGCATTAATATACAGTAGGGATGAGGAGAGGTTTTCAGGGTCACTAAAAAAAGATAATCTAACCGTCTGGTCAACTACATATCAGACAACCAATCAGTAAATTAATAGAGTAATTAGACAATTTGTATTATTCATAACAAAATAAAAAAAGTAGGAAACAAATACATTACAAATAAATATTACAATATACATTTTGTTTTACATTTTTGGATAAGTGTTTTTTGTGTGTGTTTTCATTCATTCTTACGAGGTGCGTGCAATAAGTAATGCTGCTGACCCACTTCCAATTGTCTTATCTAGCTGAAATTTTGCATGTGCTATGATTTATATCCCTACGCGTAATGTGGCAAATTACAGCTCTGAACTAATTGTGGTTTCTGTTTTACAGGTGTTTGAATTGAGTCAGGTGTGAAATGGAGCCTGTTGAATGTCGAGCAGTGATCCGGTTTTTGTATTTGAAAGGACGCACAGGAGACTTTTGATGAAATGAAAGAAACTTATGGTGATAATGCCCCATCATATGACCTTGTAAAACGCTGGCATAGTAAATTCAAACGTGGCCAGAAGTCTGTTGAAACAGCTCCCAGACCTGGTCGCTCCCCCCTTCTGCCATTGATGAGGCATCTGTCCGTCAAGTTGAGGCTGCCATTTTGGAAGATCGGCGCATTACTATTCGCCAAATAGCCCAAGATGTCAAGATTAGTAAAGGGTCTGTGAAAACTATCATTCATGACCATTTGCATATGCATAAGGTGTCTGCTAGATGGATTCCCAGGTTGCTCACACCATTCCAGAAGCGAGAACGCGTCGAGTGCTCGAGGATGAATTTGGAAATGTGCCAAGACGATGAGTCAAAGTTTTTCAAAAGACTGATTATACAGGATGAAACGTGGGTCCATCTCTATGATCCATAGACCAAAGCACAGTCAATGCAGTGGAAACACTTGGACTCACCACCTCCAAAGAAGGCAAGGGTGCAGCCCTCCGCTGGCAAGGTCATACTCACAGTCTTCTGAGACCAGGACGGAATAATGACAGATTTCCTGGTAAAGGGTACCACAATTACAGGAGCCTATTATACTTCACCTTTGAGGAAACTAAGGGAAGCTATCAAAATCAAGAGGCGGGGCAAGATCAGCAAAGGTACCCTCCTCCTGCAGGACAACGCTCCGGTCCACAACTCGTATGTCGCCAGATCAGAAGCACGGGCGTGTGGTTACGAAATCTTCCCCCTCCTCCCTACTCTCCTGACCTTGCACCCTCTGACTTTCACCTCTTACCAGCCAGCGTTTCCCAGATGATGCAGCCTTGATTTCTGAAGTCACGTCATGGTTGGAGGACCAACCTGGGGTGTTCTACAAAAACGGTCTCCAGAGCTGCATCAAATGAGGGGAGAAATGCATAACTCTGGGTCGTTCCTATGTAAAGAAAGATTAATAATTGTGCCAAGTTTCGTTACTCTACTTCTATGGGAAGTGGTCCAGGGCCATTACTTATTGCACGCCCCTCGTAAATAATAATTAAAAAAATTAAATGTTTAAAATATTAAAAAATGCAATTCTTTTAACATCAAGCATCGTTCATCAGGGTAATCCAATATTGAAAAGATTAGCCCTCCAAATCGTTGCAAAATTTTATCAACTCGTCTTATTTGTAACTTACTGGTTTCTATATAATTTTGTTTGTCTATATTTTGCGATAACTCTTGGGTGTGACACAGGGGCTCTTCTAGGGTTAATAAATCAATCCATTTTGGGGACTATTTTATCATATTTGTCCAAAATTTTCTGTGTATGTCTATTTAGCAGTTTTGTATGGTGCTGAACTCAAATTTAAATATGTTGGGGACTTGGGGACTTTTGAGGCTAAATGCGTGTGGGGGGGGAGGAGTAAATGACGGACTTAGTCATTTGTTTTTTTTTTCTTCTTTTTATATGGTGCAGAACTCAAATTTACATTTGTTAAAACTGCACCGTTTTTTCATTTCCACTAGGATTTGACGTCCGTGGGGATTAGGGGAGGAGCGAAATGAGAGGGGGGAAATGCTTAACTTAGTCATTTTTAAAGCTTCGTTCACTGTCCACTCACGGGAAACCATGCATGCTTCACGTGTTTTTGTTTTATTTTAAACTAACTTATTATTCATATGTTTTCATTTTAAACGGTTCTATTGAAAAGATTAGCCTTCCAAATCGTTGCAAAATTTTATCAACTAGTTTTATTTGCTAATCGATAATAGCAAAATAACTGTTTCATTATTTTTGCTTTAAGTTTTAAATATCAATTAACAAATATTAAAATCAATCTCTTCATTATTACAATAGCAAATGCGAGCATAAAAAGTAATATGGTTAAGCTTAAACATGGAAAAGTAAAGGACTAGTTGTTAAAACTGGAAAAGAAAAGGACAATATATTCTAGTAAAAAGTATAATAAATTTATAACTTAAATTATTGCAACATTAAGAACTGATTATATAATTTTAAATTGAATTAAAAAAAAAAATCTTAATGCTGTACGTTATATTTATGGGGGCAAAACAATAAAACTGAAATTAAACAAAGAACAAGTGAATTTACTGGAAGCCTGGAAAAAACATGGAGTACCATAGAAAAGTGCGAGCACAAAATAATATGGTTAAGCTTAAACATGGAAAATAAAAGCAGAAGACATTCTAGTAAAAAATATAATAAAATAATAACTTAAAATATTACAGCAATATTTTAAGTTATGAATTTATTATATTTTTTACTAGAATATCTTGTCCTTTTCTTTTCCAGTTTTGACAACTAGTCTTTTACTTTTCCATGTTTAAGCTTAATCATATTACTTTTCATGCTCGCATTTTTCTATTGTAATCCATGATTTTTTTCAGGTTGCTAATAAATTCACTTTGCTTAATTCCAGTCTTATTTTTTGTCCCCATAAACACAATGTAAT